>NW_015387518.1:175018-185299 GCF_001527695.2 Protobothrops mucrosquamatus | reverse complement strand
TTCCTTCCTTCCTTCCTTCCTTCCTTCCTTCCTTCCTTCCTTCCTTCCTTCCTCCCTCCCTCCCTCCCTCCCTCCCTCCCTGTCTCCCTACCATAAATTTCCAGCAGTGCTGGCCTGTAACAGTTTACATAATTAGCAATCATTAAATAACAATAAAATTATATTTAAATAAATAGACCTATGAAGAAAGAACAACAAACCCAATAGATTTCAAAGTTCATTTACACTAACTTGAACAAAACTTGCCTTGAAGTTCCTTGGAAATAAGGCAAGATATAAATGTATTTGTACAAAACACTGAGTACTTAGTTGAGAACAATTATAATTTTGTATTGGGTACCAGTCCATCATGTTTCAAAAAGCTAAAGAGGAAGCAGGTTAAAAGTATAGAAGTGGAACTAAGCATTTAGTCAGGTGACTGATATGGTCAGGTGAGACCCAGATGTTTAAGATCCCTTCTCACTTTAAAATTTGGGGGACCTGAAGCCCAATACCTCTGTAATACCCCAGACTTCCTCAAGATTTTAGAGTTCACTCTCCCAGTTGTCTAAAAAGTGAGCAGCCAGTATGGGCGGTACGAGATCAACATAATACAATCTGATTGACTGTCTCTTGTCATCCTTCTGACAGCTGCCATTTTATCCTTTATCAGCCTTGTGTGGTGCATTAAGATGAGAAATGGTGACTAGCCTGGGGACAGACAATGAATTTTTGGCTGAATGCAAATATGAACTCATCCTCCCCATTCCTATCTTTTTTAGGATGAAAAGTAACCCTAACTTTTCCAACTTCAAACATAAAGGGGAAGGCTCTTAACTCCAGCAAACCAACATTCTTCAATTCAGTCTCTGGCATTTCTGAATAAACACGAGAATGCGCATATTCATTGTGACATTATTAAGCCAAATGAACTAAAGGCCATAATAATTTTTCTATCTAATAAATGGATCTCCCCATTCTGCCTTTTTCAGAGTTAAAACCTACTCAACTTTGAAGAAAATTTCCTGAGTTCTGTTCTCTGATTTTTCTTTTGAAACAGATCTGGGCCTTTTTGGTGGTGATTTCAAACCTCTCCTTGGGGAAAGCCATTAAGAGTATTTATCATGCATTTCTAAGCCTGCTTTGAAAATAATTGTATTCTAATAAGTTTTTGTAATTCATTTCTGGGTATGAACATGAGAAAGCCTATCCACTTCAACATCCTGTTCCCCACAATTACCGGCCAGATGGCTATGAAAAGCCCCCAACCAGAACACTGGAGCTCTTTGTCCTTTAACAGATGCATTGCAAATGGATTTTTTTTTTTTAAAAAAATGCAGCTTTCCATACCACTGCATCTCCACATCTGCAGACTTGTATCTCATGAACATCTTTCCCTGTTCTCTACCTATGAAGCCTGGGATTTGTCAGGTTATAAAAGGAAAGGAACTTATGGCTGATGGTGTCTGAAGAAAGCTCTTAATTGAATGAACTCCAGTGGAACATTAGCTAGGCGGTCAAATTAATCTATTCTAGAAGAACAAACTAATATTCCGCAGGACTCGGTCAAAAGACCTGTTTAGTACAAAAGCTGTTGGTTTATTACCTTCTGCTGCCAAGAACTCTGTGATCTAAGGCTCTGATTCTTGAATTCTTGAACTATGTCCAGGGTTCTTCCCTCCTCCCCATTCTCCTATTACGCAGATGTTCTTTTTTGTTATCTTTCTCAGCTTTCATTGAGCTGATTAAAAAATATTGCCGCAGCCCAAGCCTGCTGTTGAAATTGCTCTCTAGGACGGCTTCTTTCTGCAATACACTCAGCATTGTTTGGACTCTTGCATATTCTATCTGGATGGACGATGCAGTACTGTAAACCAAATTAGTGGAATTGTAGTGGAAGAGAAGAGGGGAAAAGGATGTATCTCAGGTAGCTTTACTCATGAGGCAGAGAACAGAAATAGAAGCTTCAATGAGTAGAGGGAGGAGGAAGCAAAAACATAGAGAAAAAGGTGGGTCAAAGCCAACCTAAAATATGAAGAACAGCACTATTCCATAGCACTCTATCTATTCAGCTACAGATCATTTTTTATGATCCTACATTTGGCACTTATCAAATAGCTTAAATTACAGCTGTCCATACCTAAATGCAAGACCTTTTATTACTCTGAGAAGCACAGGAACAAAATGTTCATTTCAGCCTCTCTCCTCCTCCCCATACAGGTACTTGCCTTTGCTACACAGTGCATTCCTCCCCCCCAAATTGTTTCTTGTCCATTATAAATTAAAAACCCAAAAGTCATTGGAAACCTGAAGTACAGAGGTAACTCTTGGCACTATGTTTTTCTGAATGACTTTTTCTGCCACGGATGGGGGGAAAAAAACACCAGATCCACCCAATCATTTCACTTTAGATAGTGAATTATATTATAAATAGCTGTACCCGGCCACGCGTTGCTGTGGCTCAGTCTGGGTAAATGGAAAAGAAAGAAAAGAGAAAGCGCACGTTTGTGTCACAGGTGTGGCAACTATATAATAGTAGGTATATAAAAACATGTGCGTATTCGAATGCAACGTTGTGTCAAAATTTCAAAGCAATCGGTGAAGAACTTTCGGAGATTTAAGATTTTGAACAAACGAACATTTACATTTTTATTTATATAGATGGGGGCCGCTTCCAGGCAGGAGGACCAGGAAAATTGTCCCAATTGCTTCCCCTTTAAAATGGACCTGCCTAAACACTGGTAATAAACATCAACTATAAAATACAGCCTGGAAGACTGGGTTGGGAATAGATCCTCCTGGAGAATATCTATTTATGGGGTTGCTAAGAGTCAACACTGACTGGATGGCACGTAATCAATCATAAACACCACCGAGTATCCTAAATCCAATCTGGTAGTCAAATGTTCAAAAGGCAAGAAGCCTTGCCTTCATCTGTCTTCTCGTTCTTTCTGGATATCATGAAGATTCAAAGAAGGTGCTGTTCAGGACAATTCATTCCCCAGACTCTAGAGCAAGTGCTCATTAGGAAGGACATATCAGTTGCCTTGGTAGATCAAGGTCCTTCTAATTTAAATTCCTACTCCAATTTTCAGAACCTAGCAGTGGTTCTCAACCTTTTTAATGCCGCGACCACAACCGGTTGTAAATCGAGGACTAAACCGGTCGTAAGTCGAGGACTAAACTGGTCATAAGTCGAGGACTACCCAACCGGTCGTAAGTCGAGGACTTTCCCTGCCCGGGAGCGCAGCTCATGCGTGGTTCCGCCCCCTGCGCCGGCCGAGGCGTAGCTGGCAAGCGGCAGAGACAGAGCAGGCCAACCACCAGCTGGCCCAGCCCAAGGGAGGTAAGGCACCCGCCGGAAAAGGGGGAAAAAAATGGCGGACAAAAAAAATGGCGGACAAAAAAATGGCGGACAGCCTTGCTTGGCGACCCCCATGAAATGGTCGATCGACCCCAAATGGGGTCCCAACCCACAGGTTGAGAACCACTGGTCTAACCAAAACATAGTGGGGGTAGCTAAACCACAAATTTAAAAACCAAAGGTTTGAAGCTTATAATTTCACCAAATCTAAATGGGGCTTGTTTCTACTCTACCCAATAATTTATTATAGGTGTTTACAGAAGGCAGTGGAAAAATAATACTTAATATTTCTTACTTATTTTTCTCCATGATCTTCTGGCTGAGATTTTTCTCAAAGAAGCTTACAGTTCGATACTAATCAAGTAAGTGTCTTTAGTATGGCCGCCTTAGGCGGTGTCACATTATAAACCCATATTGATTTTATCACAAGTTAACTGCCATGCAAACCTAAGAACTGCAGCTTGGTAAAATTGTGATCGCAATCCCTAACTCTTCTCATAAAAATGAAATTCATAGGGTTTTCAGAAAGTGAGAATTATAGAATGGAATGAGAATAGAATAGAATAGAATAGAATTTTGAAAATTCAGGAAAAAAAGCAATCTCTGACGTAGTCATTCAGATTTGCACAGGGCCAAAGTGATTATAGGGATTTTAAATTACTAGATTAATGAAGGATTGAATTTCTCAGGGTTACAGTGAATTAATGAAAATGCCAGGCTATATTGCAAGGGATGGGAGTTCATAGCTTGAGCTGGGGTTCTGTTGGCAGACACTGAATGTCATGACATCCTCAGAAGAGTCCAAAAAAGGCCACAACCTTGCAAACAAAGCCCCATCTCTTTTTTTTACAGCTCCAATCACACGTTGTCGCTGCCATCTTGTCTTCCTTAACATTCCCGAGGACCTCTCTACAGTTTTCAAAAGTTCAGCCACTCTTAAGGAACACTTCATGTACAAAAGTGTTACAGGGCTCTTTGTTTTTGTACATTAAGTTCTCAATTGTACTTCAATCATATAAGAAGCGAGTCAGCCTTAGATTTATTCTTCTTCTATGTGAGCTGGGAGTTCACCAATATTTTTTTCCAGCAGCTGGACACACTTCAAGATCCGTTTGGTGACAGAAGTTTGTCTAGAGATGATAAAAATGTGTAAAAATGGGCAGATTCAGGCAGGGATGAGAAACTTCTAATCCTACCAATACTTAAATATTTCTGTGGGCACCACAGAATCATTCCAGTAAGCAGAATGAAAAAGCTGGCTTTGATTCATTCCCAACAAAGCTTGAGGCAGATGCTCAGTTTTAAATGACTATGCAGCATTCAGAAATCCTGCTCTGAATACAGACGGAGAAGCATCTTCGTCATTATTTGGCGGCTGGGGGGGGAGGGTGTGCGTGTTGACAATCAATATAGAATATCCAACAAAATCCAGTCCAGGCACACCTCCCTCTGAAGTCTGGTTACATCTCTTCCAACACTCTCCTGTTTATACTTATTTAACATATTCGACCCAGTTTTGATAGCAATATGGATTTGGAGACCAGAGAAGAAATGTACTAAGATATTCTTATGCAAAAAAGGTTGTTTCTTCTGGCGTATTTATCTCAGCACGATTGCCACACACACACACACACACACACACATATACACCACTCCTGCTTTTTTGCATTATGATGAATTACATGAGAGGAATATCCAAGTTCTGGGTTTGAAACGGTGAGCTGAAGCTCGCGGTAGCAGCAGCAGCAGATGCCTGCCGTGGCTGAACCTCTATTGTTTCTATTTCAGGAACACACTGAGTGATTAGTTTGGGTAACAGTAACATCACATTACCTTCTACAGGCTGGAAATGTCTTTTAAAGCTGAAGCCACGTGATGGGAGTCTGTAGACAGAGCCAAGTGGAATACATCAAAGAGTGCCTTGATGCAGATGTTTCATGCAGAAGAAAATTAGGTCAGAGACCACTTCAATTTCAGTTTCTGCCAGGCTTGTTTGAGAGCTTCCAGTGAATTCCTAATGAATAGCTTCTAGGGCACTTTTCTCTCATTCAGTCAGAAAGTACCATAGCCAGATGAGTCTCCCTGGTGGAATCTCAGCCTCCACCCCCATCGCTAAGAAAAGAATAAATCTGTTACTTGGTATTCTGAGATTCCAGGACATTTCTCACGCACAATGTATAACACCTAGGAGAGGCCAAGGCAGCACAATCTATTGACATTCAGTATATGAATGCAGCACAAAACACTAATGAAACACTGACTTACAATAGTTTTCCGGCACTCACTGCTGGGGAAGCTCCTTTTTTTGTGTGTGTCAGCAGCGTATCCTTGAGAGGAGCTAGTTAATATGGAGAGGCCGTAAGCAACCACCTGCCTGGAATTTTTCTGTTAAAAGACATTAGGGCTAGGGATAGGCAAGAAGAAGCCTAGCGCATCAGTTCTTCCATTTCTTGTTTCTGCTACCAATAACACATGGACACAATCCCCTCCTTTACCAAGTTTCTTATTATAAACAGCTTATGTATGCACCACTCCAGTTACCCGTTGTTGTTTTTTAAGGCAGATGGGAGAGAAATGCATTTGTCTGATTGTATTTCCATTGAACAGACTTTGTGAAGAGCATATTCATAGAACATAGAATGTCATCAGAGTTGGAAGGGACCTTGAGGTCTTCTAGTCCAACCCCCTGCTCAAGCAGGAGACCCCATACTCTTTCAGACAAAAGACTGTCAAGTCTTTTCTTAAAAGCCTCCAGTGATGGAGCACTCACAACGTCTCACAACTTCCTACAACTTCCCATCTCCCAATCTCAAATTGGATTTGGTATGTCAATAAAGGAGAATATTTATAGTTCAGGGTTGAAATGAGGAGTCCTTGGTGCTCTCTAAGCTTGATTGTTTTCTTGCAGACGTTTCGTTACCCAAACTAGGTAACATCATCAGTGCTAGTCAATTTGATATATATTCTCCCTGGAGGAGATGGTTCATGGCTTGCTGTGTAAATCGGTGTGTGTTGTTCTGGAGTTTCACTTTCTCTTGAAGCAGCAGTTAGAAACCATGACCAGAGGGGTCTTTACCCAACTTTAGCCAGGTATGAGCATACCTGTAGGAGGATGTGCTGCCCACACCTGAAATGTCTTCTACATCAGAGGTCCCCAACCTTTCTAGGGAAAAGAAGGGGTAGGTATGGGGCCACATGCACATGTGTGTCACAAACGGGACAGTGCAAGTGTGTGCATGATGCTGGGGGCAGGGCTAGTGCTTGCATGATGGTTGGGGTGGGGCTAGTTCCCATGCAATGCTGAGGGCAGGGCTAGCGCCCACACAACACTGGAACCAGGCGTAGCACCTGCGCAACACTCAGGGCGGCATGAGCAACCATGCCACATTGGGAGTGAGCCTAGTGCCCACATGACACTGGGAGCGGGCCTAGCAGCCGCGTGACACTCAGACCAGTGCTAGTGCAAGTGGAGGGAGGTGTGTGCACTAGCCAGCCATTCACATGGCCTGGTGGCCAAGAGGCCATGGCCCGGTAGTGGGCTGTGGCGCACAGGTTGGGGACCCCTAGTCTACGGGTCCCTGTCTTCAGAGGTAACCTGGAAGCTACAGCTAGTAGACAATGTTGCAATATGATTGCTGGCAGTAGAACTCAGCCAATGTTTAATACCTATGTTGAAGCCACTGCTTTGGTAGCTACTGGACTTTAGGTACAGAGTAAGAAAGAGGACCTTGATGGCGGTAAGCAGGTGCTGTTGTCTGAGCAAAAAGGACATTTTTGAAATCCAGACTGTCCAGATAATCTTGGGAAGTGGCTCAGACAGACACTTCCCTAATCCACCAAACTATAAGAGAGGAGAGGAGGTTCAGTACAATCAGACCTGTAAGATTGTGCTATTATAGCTAGTCTTAATAAGCATAGTGGAGCTGACATTTCCAGATTTAATTCCAAGTCCTGATAATTACTCTGAAACCCTATACGGCATGACACCACGATAGATGAGGCAACACCTCACCAGGATTAAATCCACCCATCCAGTCCAATAATCTAAACAGAGCCAGTTGAAAACTCCTTCCCTTGAGGTATGAGATAAAAGACAGGCCTTCTCTATGGCAGTCCTCACTTTATGGAAGTCCCGCCAGAGGTAGATACAACTTTTACCTTGTTAATATTCCATAAGAAAACCAAGGTTGTACTGTTTCTGTGAGCCTTTGGGCCCTGGTGGTCCTGAATGGGGGTATTTATTATCTATATTCAGCTTTTTGGTTCAATAATTATATATCTTCATTTTGTATATGTCTTTACACTGTTTACATTCTTTCGGGAGCTAGTCAGTTTAGAAGCATTGTACAAAACTCAAATGTGCATCTTGTCATTGTCTTTGTAGTACAAGACACTACTCTGCTCAATAGGACTGAAAGAACAAAATAGTTGCTTTTCTTGTGGAGATAGGCTTTTTAAAAACTGCAACAAAAATAGAGTGAATGTATGAATTCTTCAACCCTCTCCACTTTCAGATAACAACCTTTCCATCTTCCAATTCTCCCCAATTTTAAAATGCACTTGAGACTCATCCAGGTTGTTTCGTTGGAGATTATAATGTAGCAAGTATCCTTGTTGGAGGATGTGTTCTTCAACAAAAGCAAAGTGAAGGAATATGGTAATCAAGTCACGGAACAACTTATTTTAAAAAAGTAAAGTGCTCATAATATAGATGACTTAGATGCAGGTTAGGCCTAGCCCAGCAATCAACAAATGTTAACACCCTGTGGTAGGAAAAACACGTAGGTACATTTTTGGTGGACTCTGATGATGTGATCTACATTTCCTTGAACCTGGCATCGCTATCAACTCAAAGCACTACATTGCAACACTTAAAACACTTAGCACAACAAATTGAGATTGGGGCACAAGAGGGACATTTTATTACAACATGGCAACAGTATAGACCTCACACCTCATGAACCCCTCAAGTTGGATTTCGGAATTTTACCCCATCTGCCCTATAGTTCAGAGTTGGCACTATGCAACTTCCACATTTTTCAAAAATTAGAATACCTTTGTGGTCATTGATCTGACTCAAATGAAGAGATGGAAAAGACTATCACTCTTTGGTTAAAGAGACAAATTATAAAATTTGATTTATAGAACTTTGACTTGGAGAACTACAAATTTTAGAACTCAGTTGAAGGGACACTTTGACAAATCTATTATTTGATGATTACTTTAAGAAGCTTGTTCATCATTAGCAGAAATGTGCAATGAATAGTGGTGAACATCTAGAGAAGTAAATGCAGGGAATAAAAGAGATTATTTCAAGAATTGTTTTCTGGTTTCATTTATAAAAATATTCTTATTTAAACTAAAATTATGGAGGTAGAGGCAATTCAGTCCTCATCAGCTAGTATAGGTGCAAAGAGATGATCTCCAAAAAGTTTGGACTACAGTAGTACCTTGGTATTCAACTGCTTTGAAACTCATTAAATTTGGTATTCAATACATTCTGACATGAACATTTTGTCCCGGTACTCATTGTTTGTTTGGTACTCAATGCACAAGCTAGAACTTTGCTGGTATCAGCTGTGTTGTGACTCATTACATTATTCCTTATGGGGAAAAAATGTTTGGTGCTCATCATTTTCAGTACTCATCACATCTCTTGGAACCAATTAACAATGAGTACTGAGGTACCACTGTATTTTAATATCTAGTTAGGACATTAAGAGTTTGAGGCTGTCAGAGATTGCCAGCTATGTCCTTTATGTCCAATTGGCCACACATAGAACTCTCAGTCACACATTGTTTGTATGCAACGTGTCCAGTTCCATCACACATCCTAAACATGCATTTCTTCCACCTACACAAAGATTATATTCCCTCCATGCTTCTGTTCTCACCACAGTGTGAAACTCCATTGTCTTCAAACAATGAATCACTTGAAACATATTGACATCCTGCCACAGTAGAATCCCAAGAGGTGGGAGGTTGGGTGGACTGAGAATCTTCTCCATACTCAAGACATAAATATATCTTTCTAAGATGGCAACTGATGCATTTCCTAACCCATGAATACAATGCCACTGACACAAAAATGCATCAGAATTGCTGGCAGTCTTATACACGCTTTCTTATGATATCCTGGGATCAACAGTGGACCTATCTCACAAATATTGCATCTATGCTCTTATCTGAAGGCTTTTAAAATATTTCTTTCTTTCTTTCTTTCTTTCTTTCTTTCTTTCTTTCTTTCTTTCTCTCTCTCTCTCTCTCTCTCTCTCTCTCTCTCTCTCTCTTTCTTTCTTTCTTTCTTTCTTTTCCTTATTCATAAAACAATTCTCAGTGCAGCAAATTTTATGAAACAAATGGAAGAATGAAGACTGATAGACAATCTCTGGAATCTTTTTGAGGGGAATGATCAGAATTCATCATTCAGTTGTGTAATGATCAGATTACCCTCCACTCTCTGCCAGATAATACTTTAAATTATATGTTAAAATAAAGAAAGCATGGAGAAACCTAAGTGGAGTTTTGTGTATACGGATAGACTGAACTGCACCATGTTCTGTTTTTCAGAATAGTTTCCCAGTCTCTTGAATTTTGTGGATATGCCTTTTGTATCAGGCTCTGATTATTAGATCGCAGGTGCCTGATTAAAACAAAGCAGATACCTGAAATCTTAAGAGTATTGATCTAGTGGTTTCTTCTAAACTCATGATACCAGTATAGGTTTCTTCATCGCTCTTTTTGTTGGATCGCGCAGGCAGTAAGACACGAGTCGAGTGACAGTCAGCTCTTGGTTTATTGGCAAGGCATAAAGTAAATCCGGACTGGCTCTCTGGGCCAGGGGAGCCCTCTTTTATGGGATTCCCCTGGCTTGTAATCACACAATTCCATTGGCTGGCAAGACCCTGTTGCTAGTTAGCCAACCAGCAACGGGCATG
>NW_015387518.1:157487-171639 GCF_001527695.2 Protobothrops mucrosquamatus | reverse complement strand
GCTTGTAATCACACAATTCCATTGGCTGGCAAGACCCTGTTGCTAGTTAGCCAACCAGCAACGGGCATGAAACTGTATGCAGATGGAGAAAGGCAATCACCCTTAATGGGCGATGAATGGTGAAGGGCAATCACCCTTAATGGGTGATCAGGATATGCATAGGGGATTAAGGGGGGGGGAATACAGAGAACACAACACTTTTTCTTCCTATCCTCACTAATTTGATCAGGGGGATCCATAAGTATGAATGAATTATTTGCAGCAAGTTTAAACAGATGCAGTTCTACTTCAAAATACTCATCCAACTACACTAAGCTTTCTGGATGCATCTTTTAGTGCCAATCTGAGTCTCTTGTGCTTGCAGTTATAATTGTAGTTGAAGTCAGATTTTTTTTTTAAAAGAACATTCCTGTCCTACTGAGTTCAGTTGAGCTTACATCCATGAAAATAAGCATTGGGTGGTTACTAAAGGTACAAAAATTACTTAGTGGCTGTTCCTAATTCTGAAATCTGATGATTACTTCTGTAGATTCAGTCTAAAATGTTGTTGCGTTAATTTTGTTTTTTAAAAAAGTTGTACCTTATGGCAGGGTCTCCAATCTTTCCGGCTTTGTGGACCGGTTGAGAGGGGAGAGGGGATGGTTCCACACTCGCACAAATGGAGTTTCCTGCAGAAGTGCGAGTGCCCATGCAAATGGAGCTGCATGTGTTTACACGCCTGCCATTTGCACGCCTGCCATTTGCATGCCTGCCATTTGCATGGCCCGGATCTGAACAGGCCACGGCCCAGGGGTTGGGGACCCCTGCCTTATGGTATAAACTAAACCTCATGTAAAGCCTTATTTTTTAATATGTTGATTCAGAATAATGTACTTGTTAAACTGTAGTTTAAATGTCCATGTAAATGCTCAAAGGGCTCCAATTTGGTTTTTTCCTGACAATTGTTACAAAGATTCTTACTAGATATCATTTTCAAATCTACAGGCTTCCAGGCTGAACTGGGCTTGCTTTGGTAATCTGTTTCATAAGTCTTCCTGGCTTTAGTTCCGCTCAAGAAAATCTGGGGATTCTCACAAGTATATCTATCAATCCTCCTTGTTCCTGCACACATCCAAAATACAGATAAGTAAATGTGTTTATTTAAATAAATAAATAACAAGAAATTAGAAACATAGGCAAACTCATAAAGATACCTTCTACTCAAAGTTTCCCACTTTACACCCGTTTTAAGGTGCAGCAATAGAAATCTAAGTCCTCTAACATTATTTACGGATATTTCAAGGATATAGTCAATGAGCAATTGCACAGGTCGTAGAAGTTTTTCTCCCTAGTAATCCTTAATAGAAGATAATCTTTGCTATGACACGAGAAAGATTGGTTGGCATATGATGTGTTGTTTTTGATTCTCATCATTTTTTTCCCTGCATTTTGTTGCTGGCTAGTTCTTTACAATAGCAAACTTAATGGTCTGTGGATAAGACAAGGATTGTTTTGTAGGCACAGGAACTAAAATTGGGGTTGCCAGGCCATTCCAGTGATGCTGTAAATAACTAATGAATAACGACTCAAAGAGATACAGAGATTTGGTTGTCACTGCAATATATCCTGTGCCAGTAATGAGCAACAGCAGTAAATGGGGTCCATATCCCTATGTACACTAAACCTGCAGGAAGCAACAGAAAGAGACCTGTAGGGACTTCCGGTTTGCGTTGTGGCGAGGCAGGATGAAAGAAGGCAGGGCTCTGCCTTCCGTGCCCAATTTCGCCCTGCTGGGAGCTCTAAAAAGGGCCTAAAATTGCCCCGAAGAGGCGATGAAGAGGAGGAATGCTTAGTTGATCACAGAGAGATGGCGGTCTTTCCGTTTGATCCAAGGAAAGCCCTCCAAACCGACAGGGGAAAGACCGGCTACATTCCTGTGGCCAGCCATTAGCTGATGATAACTGAAGAAGAAAAAAGCACTACTTAATACTCATAAACAGCATGTTTGGAACTGGGTGAGAATATTGATCCTTTCTTTACTATTTTACAACTGAATTTCCTGGGAAAGGCTCCCAAGAAGCTAAAAACTTCTGAACGTAAACAGAAGTGGCATTTTAATCTTATGGGGGACAGAAACATACAATATTGAAGTGGAAATAACATAAAGCTACAGCTTTGATAAATTTGATAACTGATTTTCTCAAAAATAAGTTATAAAAAACAACATTGAGGTGAAATATAAGAAATCAATCCTTTGTTTTAAGACTGGAAAATGGACGTCGAGTGACATCTAGTGGTGGATTTGTGTATAGCACTACAATTTGCTTCCTGGCTGATTGTTGATTCCTAGCTTGGGAGAACAGCTGGCAATAAAGGAAAATATTTTGGCATACCTATCATCCTGACCTTCTTGGATTATAAATAGCTACTGAGCTTGGACTTTTAATTTCAAGAGCTAGTGGGAGAGAAAGAAAAAATTGACCTTGGACTACGCCTGGCGGGGAGAGAGCTGTTTTCAGAGAGGTTGAATATTTTGAACACTTCGAATATTGTGGATTACAACCTTGCCTGATTGACAACTTTTTGAATATTTGAGACAAAGGATTACTATAAAATATTGCTTTCAGAACTGAACCTATACTTTGGAATCTATTGGATTATAAAGGATAGTATAAAGACCAGAAAACTAGAGGAAACTTTGATCTACTCTTATTGAATCTGGTGATACTAGGGGATCTCCAGAAATGATGCCTCAAGAAAAAACAAACACCTTTCAGAAAGAAATATATTCTGTGATACAACTAATTCACCAAACAATTGTTGAATGCAAAGAGGACATAAAAAGAAATCATAATGAGACTAAAAACAATTTAGACAATATAAACGAGCAACTCTCCAAATTAAATCTACAACTAGAAAGTTCCCAATTAACGACTACAAAGTATGAACAAATAATCCAAAAATCAGAAGACGAAACAGAGGAAAGGGATTTAGAGATGGAAGAGATAAAAGAAAGGAAATATAATGACTATATATAAACAAAATACTGCAAGCCTTAGCTATAACAATGAAAATGCAAAAGACCTTTTACCCCTTAGGCCCGCAAAATATATCTGATGGCAAGGAAGAAGATTTTAAAAAAGGGAATGTCACAACTTGGGAGACAGGGAATGAAAAGAGAAATGGAGAGAGAAAGGAACTGGGAGTTGTTTAAGGAATATAAATGGGTGGAATTCCCTCCTAAAAATACCCTACCTAAATTGTGTTCCTCATGCCAAGTCATTTTTACAAAAATAAAAAGAAAATTCCTGGGTGATCTAATTGCCCTGGCTTGGAAAGCAATTTGGCAAAGAAAGAAAGCGAGAGTCAGATTTAAAAAAAGAAGATATGACCTTTTAGAGGGGGCATTATATGTTTAAATACTTGTTTGAATAAGATTAAAAGAACGGATGACCCTTAGATATAATTAGACCTTTATAATGAAAGATATAATTTAGAGTTAAGATAACATTTCTTTTTCTTTTTCTTTGATATGGGAAACATGAAGATAAGAGGAGGATTGATTTGAATAAAACTTTTAGCTATATAAATGTAATTAATATTGCGAAAAGCATAACTGATAAAGATGTTTCAAATACTGATGGGAAATCAAACCTTAACAAGAGCACAAAAAACAGGATATTGATGAATGAATTGACATTATTGATTTACGAATTGATAGTATTATTATTTGTATAAAATTAGTAAAATACAGTGAAGATGCTTATATCTAACTTTGTATACATTAACAGTACCAAAAATTGTAACTGTGTAATGAGGGGAAAATGGAAAAAATATGGAGAAGAAAGGAGGATCAGGGAAAAAATACTGGATTGGGTAGTATTGAACAGATTTATATTGAAGAAGTTAATGTTAAATACTTGAAAACAGACAACATGTTGTTTACTAAGCACTAAAGACTGTAATTTTAAAAAAATAATAAAACTTAAAAAAGAAAGAATGAAGAAAGAAAGAAAGAAAGAAAGAAAGAAAGAAAGAGACCTGTAGCTTCTTCTGATCTCTGTAACTCCAAGCCATCAGGGACTGCTAAACTGGATCTAAGTTACTAGAATAGCATAAAACTTGTTTTAATCTCTCAATCTACCCACAGAGAATATAAGCAGATACCTATAGTAATTTGAGTCAATACAAATTTCTATAACAGCATAATTCTGTTTCACCCAGTCAGTATGATGAGAGAGAATCAGCTTCCTGAAAACAAGTAGTAGCAACTTGTTCTACTAACTTAAATCAAGAAAGGAAAATTACTCTCCATTCCAAACTCTGCACTTGCATTGTCCAACCTGGTGTCTTTCCAAAGTGGGACATTAGTTCCCTCGCAATCAATGGCTACTTGTTTAATTTATGGGAGTTAAAGTCCAACATGAAAGCAGAACTGTATTAAGCTATATTATCCAGTGAGTCAAATGTCCCATCACAAATTAAGTCCTTTGTTCAAAGTCTTATATCACTTAATATCAACTTAGAAAGCAGCGGTTTCTCACAGCACCAGTCGAAGCATTCAACTTACGCCCATCGTGCTAAACAATCAAGCCACGTGAAAATTATGATTAACAATAGCAAAATAATGGTCTGAGAAAAAGACAAGGATTGTTTCATAGGCACAGGAACTAAAATTGGGGTTGCCAGGCCATTCCAGCGATGTTATAAATAACTAATGAATAATGACTCAAAGAGATACAGAGATTTAAGGTAATTGCAACATTTTCTATTTTTTATTTTATTCTAGTGGCAGCTATGCCCCTGGATAATTTACAAATCTACTTCGGGACAAAGCTTAAATACAAAATTGGGAATTTTAAAGTAAAGCTTCCCAGAAGGCAACAGAGATTTCCCAACCTTCTTGGTTCGTACCTGGATACATACCTCTGCATTTAGAACGGGCTATAATCTGGCTGTAGGGATTGGTACTCGGTTCCCAAGCAGTAACTCTGAATGTATCTCTCGTGCAATTCCTTTGCTAATGAAAAGATCACATCTGCATTGATCAGATGAGAGGAGACAGCCTTGCAGCAGAGAAATAGCTGTGCTGATAACTGATTCCCTCAAAACCTTTAAAAGTGGCCGTCTAGTTTTGTGTTCCAATACAGGAGATGCAACATCCAGCCTCCAAAATTTATAATTCAATTTATAATTGAAACCAATGAAGCTCAACAATGAGTTCACAAAATGGAGGGACAACTGTTTGAGATAAGCTTTCTAAAGAGTCACCTGTTTTGTAAAATTAGTATTATATTAGTGCTCTCCTATTGGAATTGTACACTGGAGAGGCATAGACTTCAGAGAATGATTAAATATAATAAAATGCTTGGAATGTTAAAAGAAGACTTAGATTGCCAGCATGGTTGGGTGGGGGGAGGTTATGTTGCTAGTTACTACTGTTGTCATACATGAAATCATACTCTTGGTATTCTTATTCAGGAAATACCATTCTTGGGCACTCTAGCACAGATTGCCGATGAACACAATGAACTGGAATTTGCAGTTTGGCAAAACACGCATTTATCCCTATAATCTTGGGGTGGAATTTTGAAGAGCGATTGGCAAAATTGTAATGTTTTTAGTTTTGTTCTCTTGCAGACTGGGAGACTGGGTGTTTTACTCACTGCATGGAAACACTCACAGATGCAACGGGTTTTTGCATTTTCAGACCTGAGAAGGTCAGCCTGTGCTTCTTTGTCCCAGAATGCAAGGTGTAATCTGATACTCACACGGTCTAATGGGGACTAATTCATTCAATCTGTGCAATCTCCATTTCAAGACTGACTCAGAACTCCAGGTTTTGTTATAAGCATATCTGGTCGGCCTTTGGAACTGTTTTCATTCCATCCTCTTACATTTGGAGCCACCTGCCCTGATGAAGACTTCTGGAGAACTCAGCACTTCGCACGTTCTTTTGTGACAGTCACATTGTGCATCTGTGGCTGGCAGGAGGGGATGTCCTCATGGATCAGCATGGTGATCTTTTTTGCTCAAGCATTGCTGTAATGAATGCAATCAGCAAGTGGTTTGCATATGAAAAAGAACTATCTGAATCTAATATTCTAATAATCTAAAGCAGGGGTGTCAAACTCAATTTCACTGAGGGCCGCATCAGCATTGCGGTTGCCCTTGGGGGGCTGGGTGGGTGAGGCCAGGGTGGGTGCAGCCTACTGGGTGGGCATGGATGGAGTGGGTGTGGCCTACTGGGTGGGCATGGCCAGCATCAAGGGTGCCTGTGGGGGTCTGGGCAGAAGTGGGACAGATCTGAGGGTCTCTGACAGAAGGAGATGGGACCGGGGCAAGCGCCAAGGCATGGTCCATTTGTTCATTCCTCACAAAGGGTGACACCTCCCCAGCATGCACCCAGGGGGCAGGGCTGACGCGGCAGGGGCTGGTTCCTCGCTGTTTATAGATGGCCTTGTGGAGCTAAAACTGAATATGTTTCAGCATAGATGGCCACCACAAAATTATACATTGGCTCCCGGCTGGCCTGGGCCAGGGCCAAGGCAGTAGGGGCTGTTCCCTCATTGTTTCCAGGATGGCTTCACGGGCCACATGAAACCACTTCGTGGGCCGCATCCGGCCCCCAGGCCTTGTGTTTGACATGTCTGATCTAAAGGTACAACATCAGGAAGGGCATCTGGCAAGTAAATTCTCAACTCAGAACCTGTCTAAGCATCTGATCATTTATTGGGAAGTGAGAGAAGAGAAAATATTCTGCCTGTTGAATACCCATCCCAGGAAGACCCAAATGATGCCCATATTTCAAAATTGGGCTGAGATACTTTTGTTTTCCCAGACATTTGCAAACGTTCGTTTTATGTTGGCTCAATATCTGGACTCAGAATTAAACAGAACTAAACAGGCCTGATTAATAGTTGAATGGAAATACTAAGCTGAAAAATTTTTGCTGGTAGAATACAGTGGCAAGCCATTTTCATGTTGTTGCCAAAACTTAAAGGCAACTTTACAGATTTTTGCCCATTATATCAGGATAGTAGCTTTTATCCATTTCTCTCTTCCTACCCTTTTTCTTACCTAACTGATTTTATATATTCTTTCTGTTATCTATTTAAATGTACATTTTAATATATTATGCTGCATTATTTAAATTATTAAATTCTCTTTCATGTTTACATTTGAAGTGATCCCATAGGTTTTTCCAGAGTACTCATTAGCAGGAAGTAACAGTATGCAGATAGTCCTGCAATGGGGCATCTGAGATTTTAGGTTTGTTTTCCTCTCCTGGATTTTGTGCAGGAAAGTCTTTAATTTGCAAAAAGAAAACCTCTGAAAATAAACACAGAGGTGAGGTTTTACAGCTTTGCAGTGAATGAAGGTAGAACTCTTTCTAACTACAGGTTAAAGGAAGAATAAAAGGGTCTCTTCTTATTCAATTAATGTGGCCCCAGTGGAAGGACTGCTCAGCTTGATCTTCCCTTCCCTTCCTCCAGGAATGTATTAGAGGGGGGAAAAAGGAAGTATTGTGTGGCTTTGCTGTCACTGCTACTTATAAAGTCTCTTTCTATAGAAATAGCAGCTTTGGTTCAACTGAGCTTCTGGAAATCAGATACATCTCTAGGACTGCATCCAAGTACTCTTCTGGGCTAAGAAAACAGAAGTGAGAGAGAGTTGTATCATAAGGTAGCATCACATCATAAAGAAGGAGCCATGAAGAATACGCACCAAACATTTTATCCCATTTGTGGAATTTGGTTGAAGAACTCTAGCTCAAATTCAACAAAGCTGTCTTTTCTGGTTTATTTTTTTCCCAAATTTGATCTAGATGCTTCAGGTAACCCTTCTCATTTATCAGTTTTCTCTTGATAACACAAAGCAAATTTAGGCTGGAAGGTAGCACTGAAATTTCAGGATATTTTAAATGTTCCCCCTTCAATGTGTAGTAACTTTTTCACGAAATATCATTAGAAAACATGAATCGCAATATGCAAATCTTTGTCAAGTTTCTAGTCCTCATCATTTGCCCTAAATGAATTTGTAGGCAGCATAGTTGCAGTCTTGGTCTTGTGCTTGCATTTTAATAATTAGTGTAGTGTAGTGTAAGGAGCTTTTTGCTGAAGAAAATGCTTAATGGGAAAGATACCTGGATCAGATGAAAGGTCCAGCATCCTGTTTCCGTAGGGCCTTTTGGGCCTTCATAAGCCACACGTGAACACGGCAATCTTCTTTCACTCATCTGTCTCTGTGATATTGGAGGTACAATAATAAAGACACCATTTTAAGACCGTAAAAATATTCTCTATGTATTTATCTAACCCTCTTTAAAATCTAAGTTAAGCAGCCCATGTTAACTCAATTCACTTGTAGGTAAACATTGTACTAATTGAAGAAACTCGCTTTTGATTTGATCCAACCCGGCTCTGCTTTTTTTTTTGTTTCAAGTAGTGCACGCAACCGTTTAAAAATCAGGCAGCGATGCTATAAAACTCAAGTTCTTGTATTTCAATTAGATTGCTTCCACCCGATCATTTTATGTGCATTTCACAATAACTTGGTGCCAGTTCTAAATTGACTCCAGACACCACTGATCAGACAATATTAGCTCATTTCAAGAACTGACTCAGCTTTTTTCTGCCTTCGCATCAGTTTATTTTCCCCTAGTGCTGGAGATTGTTGCTGATCTATTCCGATATGGGTGAAACTCTTTTTTTCTCTCCCTGGCTTTGAGCTCCTGGGCTTAAGTAAGCCATTTTATTTCAAGCCAAGGGAATAGCACTTGGCTACTCCCCTGCCATACAAAAAGAGTGAAACAGAAAGAACAGTTGTCAGCTTCTCCACTCCATGCTTCTGTGTGTATGCTAGTCACAGAACCATATAGTTGGGAGGTCCAGTTGGGCCAGTGTTTTTCAAACTTGGCCACTTTAAGGTATGTGGACTTGAACTTCCCCGAATTCCCCAGCCACCATCTCATATTTTCTCTTGTTTCTCTTGTCATATAATCTTATTTATCATCGACCAATTATTTTACACATACTGCAGTGCTACTAGATTACCATACTTAAGGAATATTCATGTACACCCCCTTGAAGAGTGCAGGTGATTCTAAACTTACAACCACAACTGAACCAGAATTTCTGTTGCTAAGCAAGGCGCTTATTTAAGTAAACCATGCTTGATTTTATGGCCTTTTTCACGCTTGCTAAGCGAATCGCTGAAGTTGTTAAGGGAATCGCAAGGTTGTTAAGAGAATCTGGCATCCCCCATTGACTATGCTTGTCAGAGGCCAGCTGGGGAGGTTGCAATTGTGATCATGTGACTCTAGTACACTGTAAACATCATAAACATATGTCAGTTGCCAAGTTCTCAAATTTTGATCATGTGACTTACAGGGATGCAACAACCATCATAAATGCAAGGACGGGATTGTTTGTTTTTTAAGGCTGTAACTTTGAACTGTTGCTAAATAAATTGTTGTAAGTCAAGGACTACGTGTACTGTAGATCCAAAGGAACACATTTTGCAGGCCTATTTTCATTCTTGGGAAGACACTACTGCATCCAGTTCTGGTCACCATAATATAAAAAAAGATGTTGAGACTCTGAAAAGAGGCAGAGAAAAGCAACAAAAATGATTAGGAGGCTGGAGACTAAAACATATGAAGAACAGTTGCAGGAATCGGGTATGTCTAGTCCAGGGGTGTCAAACTCGCAACGTCATGTGACGTGTCGCGATGTATCGCAACTTTTTTTCCCATTGCCGGGAATGGGGTGGGCGCAATTTTGGCATGACGCATCCGGCCCGCGGGCCAACAGTTTGACACCTCTGCTCTAGTCTAATGAAAAAAAGGACTAGGGGTGACATAATAGTAGTGTTCCAATATTTGAGCTTCTACAAAGAAAAGGGTGGTCACACTATTTTTCCAAAGCACCCAAAGGCAACACAAAAAACAATGGTAGGGAATTAACCAAGGAGAGAAGCAATCTAGAACAATCAACTAGTGGAAAGGCTTGCCTTCAGATGTTGTAGGTGCTCCATCACTGGATGCTTTCAAAAAGATATTGGACATTTGTCTGAAATGGTATAGGGTCTTCTGCACAAGCAAAAGGTTGAATTAGAAGACCTATGAGGTCCCTTCCAACTCTTTTATTTTATTTCCAGCTTGGTGTTTTCTAAAGTCAATTTGCTTTTTCCAGTTTGTTCTGGCTTTTCATTTCTCTCTTCCAGGACATCTGTATAAATGGCTATCTCAACATAATCCTTTTAAAGCAATGTTAATTTGAATCCAACAACACACACACACCCTTCTACATGCATTGGGGATTCACAGCCTTAAAAATGAAGCATGCAACTCTGGAACAAAATTAAAGTAGAATGAGAACGGTTAAAAACTATCTCTGTTAAAATTCATTGTGAAAATAGCTGTTGGAGAAGAGAAAATGTCTGCAATCCAACAAATCTAAAAAAAAAACAGCAGCCAAAAAAATCCCATAGTAAAGAATGAGATGAAAGAGCTAAATCTTGCATTGTTTCTGAAGTGGCTGAACATTCCTATGCATTGGAAATAATCCTGGAGAGAGAGAGGGAGGGAGGGAGGCAGGGAGGCAGGGAGGCAGGGAGGAAGGAAGGAAGGAAGGAAGGAAGGAAGGAAGGAAGGAAGGAAGGAAGGAAGGAAGGAAGGAGGGAGGGAGTGAGTTTAAGATTGCCAATGTACTATACTTCTTATAAGTTGTATATTGTGCATTTCAGCACTAATGACTTTTTATACAACCTCAGAGGAGTAAGAAGCATCAACCTGAGACTATTTAACTGAGCTTTTATGAAAATGACAGGCCTTACCATTATTCCTCCGCCTCTTGTTCTGATGATCCTACCAAATGCTTGTGGTATGCGCAGAAGGGCCATGAAGCATTGAAGTACATGGCACAAGTCCATCTAGCTTCCTGTTAGCCAGGAAGAATGCATAACACGTTGTGTGTGTTTTAACGCTCAAAAAGCATATTTATCTATGTACTAGAAGACCTACTGCTGAGATTGTGATGTTCAGGATGATGTTTTCACAGTTTCTCTAGAAATTAAAATGAAATCTATATCTCCACTCCTTACTACCCATGCTGGGGAGACTTCCACGTGTTTCTTTAAATCTGTTCTGAAGACAGAAAGGGCAACCTCTTTGAGCTAGCAGGTGAAAAAGATCCAGTAAAACATAGCAAGAGGGGGCATTTTTCCTCGACTGAATGAAGAGCTGGCAGCATCAATGCCAGCCTGCTGGATGTGAAAGCATTTTGGCCCTAATATCTGCTGCTTGTTAGCACTGGGCCCGTTGCCCTAGAGCTGCTGGAGAAGTAAAAGGAAAACAATTGCTGTGTGTTTTACAGGCAGAGGCATGCCAATATCCCAACCTTGCTGATGTTGGCATCCAGAACAGTCTCACCTGCTCTGCCTGGAAACGATCTTCTTTCTATTCCAGGAGAGAATAAAGAGCAAGTCCCCTTTGCAGCTACATTATCTCTTGTTGAAATAGCAGATCCATTATATGGCAACGCTCCAGCTTATTGCCAGGGTTGATACAGGTAGTCCTCGACTTACGACCACGATCCAGCCCAAAACCTCTGTCCCCAAGCAAGACAGTTGTTAAGTGGATTTTGCCCCATTTTATGACCTTTTTTGCCACAGCTGTTAAGTGAATCACGGCAGTTGTTAAGTTAGTAACACAGTTGTTAAGTGAATCTGGGTTCCCTGTTGATTTTGTATATAAGAAGGTTGCAGTGACCCCGGGACACTGCAGCTGTCACAAATACGAGTCAGTTGCCAAGCTTCTGAGGTTTGATCTCGTGACCACGGGGTGCTGCAGCGATCATAAGTCATAAGCCACCTTTTTCAGTGCCGTTGTAACTTTGAATAGTCACTAAATGAACTGTTGTAAGTCAAGGATTACCTGTACATACTTAGGAAAAGCAACACCTGCGATATCTGAGCAGGGTGTTGAAATCTGCACTTCTAGCTTGCCAAAGTTTCCTTTCATTTAAAGCTGAATTGAGCACACAGTTAGTTCAAAATATGCTCCTATTGAATAGGATGTTCAGAGAGTGGTTTGTGTTTGTTTAGTTAATCCTGTAGAATGCAGAGGGATCACTTAGGAAAATGGGAGGAAAACTGCTTGATGCGTTCCTCCTATTGACTGTTTCTCATTTGGTATAAACTTAAAATTCATCATCACCACCACCACCATCATCATCATCATAGGATTTCTGTAGCACTGTTAACATTTCCCACAAAACAAAAATGAGCAGTGATCTCAGTAAAGCAAATATGAGTTGATGACAAGGCAAGCAATACAGAAAAATATTTCAGGGACATTTTGTACAAGATCCGGTCGTTAGATGGGAGTTCATGGTTCCTACTGCCGCCATTGCTAGAATGGGACGCCTTACCAGACGATCGCAGTCAAATTCCAACACCAGAGGTAGCACGCACCCTACCTCACCTGAAGCACATGGCTAATCACCTTCCTGCCCTAAATCCTGAAGCCGAAATCCGGCCTCTGTTGGGAGTAGACGCCCCTGACACCTTTGCCTACCACGGAGTGGTCAGAGGCCCAACAGGCCTCCCAATTGCCTTTAAGATGGAACTTGGATGGGTCATCTCAGGAACGGTCTGTGTTGACTGGCTCCAAACTCCAACCCAGGTAATAAACCACAAGACTCTCCCAGTGGCCAATTAGAACACAGATGTAACCATGCAACAACTAAACTACATTTCCCAGAAGGCTACCCTTAAGGGGGTAACACTTTTAACCCTTAAAATGCTACTTGCTCTACACACAATTTCCTAAGCTAGCTATACACTCTGACCTACTGGTCCAGCACAATCATCATCATCATCATAGGATTTCTGTAGCACTGTTAGCATTTCCCACAAAACAAAAATAAGCAGCGATCTCAGTAAAGCAAATATGAGTTGATGACAAGGCAAGCAATACAGAAAAATATTTCAGGGACATTTTGTACAGGATAAATCTGTCTAGAACACCAAAAGGGCCCCAAAGGAAGTTGGACTGATAGATGACAAAAGATAATTAAGATTTTTTTAAAAAATTAAAAGTTAGATGCCAAATCCAAGTGGATTTGAACAGTTAGCAAAGATCAAGGGAGTCCTACAGAGCTGGTGATCAGTATGGCTGCCTCAGATTCATTGCCAGTTTGGCTTGGCAGTAAGTTAGGTGCCATTAAGTCAATTCAACTGTTGGTGATTACACAGCAGTCTATTTCAACCTGCTTTCAATAACACAAGATGGAAATTAACCCATCCCTACCTCTTTGGATATATGCTCTTTTCCTTGTGAAATCATGTGCCAAGAAATGGAATGCTTATAGAATGCTATAAAAGGGGTTTCTGGGGCCTTTTTTTTGCTTTGGGGCTCTAGATCATTTACAGTAAAAGTATAATCTGCAAATGCTATGTAATTGTTATTTTTAGACATTTATGAATTATTTTAATTCAGAAGATTTTTAGAAAGAAACTGAAGTTCTCTCCTATTGTGAAGAAAAGCCCCATGAGAGAGGATCACACATAACTCAAAAACCCACCAGTGCCAGCAGGACTGTAGCCATAAATATAACAGAATATAACAAAGTAACAGAATAACAGAGCTTGAAGGAACCTTGGAGGTCTTCTAGTCCCACCCTCTGCTTGAGCAGGATACCCCATACCATTGCAGATAAATGGTTGTCCAGCTTCTTCTTAAAAGTCTCCAGTGATGGAACACCCAACGTCTGAAGGCAAGCTGTTTCACCGGTTAATTGTTCTCACCTTTAGGAAATTTCTCCTTAATTCCAGATTGCTTCTCTCCTTGATTAGTTACTATCCATTGTTTCTTCTTTTGTCTTCTGGTGCTTTGGAAAATAGGTTGACCTATTTGAGGCAGCCGCTCAAATATTGGAACACTGCTATCATGTCTTCCTAGTCCTACTTTTCACTGGACTAGACAAACCCAATTCCTGCCATTGTTCTTCATATGTTTGAGCCTTCAGCCTCTAATCATTTTTGTTGCTCTTCTCTTCACTCTTTCCAGAGTCTCAACATCTTTTTTATAATATGGTGACTAAATCTGGATGCAATATTCTAAGTGTGGTCTTAGTAAGGCTTTATAAAGTGGTACTAATACTTCACA
>NW_015387518.1:154408-155509 GCF_001527695.2 Protobothrops mucrosquamatus | reverse complement strand
TAATTCTGTGTCTGCCAATCAATATAATCACATGGTTCTGAAAGGTAATTCAGGAAGTGACCCAACTGGTGTAATCCTAATCCCACATCAAGGGTTTTGCTGTCAGTTCAAGTGAATAGTTAAACTTCTGACTACTTACAAAACTGTGGCTACTGACAAATACTTATGACTCTTTTAATAAATCAAATACTGTTACTGTTCAAATGAGTTTCTGTATTTGTTAAGAGTACTAAATTAGACTCCTGTAGGACTGTGTCGGAAGATTTAATGGAACCATTTGCTGCATATTAACAGGAGAGCTGATCCTGTATGCTCATCACTTCAGCTAGCTGAAGAAGTTTGTCAGCCAGTTCACAGAGCAAAAATCATCCAACTGGAGTTGATTATCATTATATACACAGCTTGTCGGGCCAAATCCATCCCCTGTGTAATCCCATTAAATTGTATAAAATCCTCATTTTAACCATCCCTTCAAATGAAGGGCCCTGATGAGGTTTTGGAGGGATGGGCATTATCATATCCTAATTTCAAGTAAAGTCCCATGATCTGTCACACAAGAAGGCAACATAAACATCATTTTACGGATGGTGCTGTGGATTATCCTGTCCTTTCTCTCCCATCTGAAATACATTATTCAGTGGAAGGAAAAGCAAGATGCTGCATTTGTGGAAATACCTAAAAGGAGCCTATATAATTTCCCTACAGCAGGATGCTGTAGGGAAATTATATTACATTCTATAGACTTGTGTGGGTTTCCATGATTAGCTGTAGCTGTATTAAAGAGATCTGTTATTTTCCATTATCAACTGAGACTAAGAATTCTGGTTTGTGTAAGCAACTATTTTTAACAAATGAACTCTAAACATGTTTATACAGAATAGATTTCACTGTGTTCAACAGGTATTTCAGCCTAGGGATTGGTATAGTAAAAATAACACATCCTATGCTGTAGATCAAGTAGGCAACCTCATGCCTTTATTACAATTTTCTTCTTGGCTAGTTTCATTGACCCTGATGGAATTTGGAATTTACAACATCTGAAGGAGCCTTTTTCTTCTAATCCTGTTGCCATCTTTGGTGAAATGGTTTTTTAAATACTAA
>NW_015387518.1:108571-153705 GCF_001527695.2 Protobothrops mucrosquamatus | reverse complement strand
TAATTTGGCTGCTGATCAGAGGCAGGAAAAAAGCAAACAGAGATAATAAAGCATTTGTTAGGACACAGTATCTGATTCATTAGTTAGAAGTTAGGTGGTCCTTATTGGAAGAGCAAGGCAAGGAGAATAATAGGGTGGTGGAACCAAATCAAGAAAGAAGAATAAGCACCCATTGTTACCTAAGAGAACTTCCTGAAAGGTCATGGGAATTATTCTGGGATCCATATCAGAATCACATATTCTCAGGATGCTGCCTGTGTTGATGAGGTGAATCACTTACCCTGTTATAGTTACCCTATTCAGTTTTAATTTCCAGATTTTGTGAAGTGCTTGTTGCGCTGGTAGAAATCCATTTTCCTTTTGGTGGCAATCCTTGCCTTCCTTTTAGTGCCAATTCCAATGTCAAGTGCAAGTAACCAGGAATAGAAGTTGAGTTCAAAGCATTTCAAGTTTATTACATGCTACATATACAAAAGAATCTGATCTACTAATTTGCTCAAGGCAAATTGATACCAGATATGAGTCATGGGGGGTGGGCTGACTTAGATCACTTGTGGGAGTGTAGGCATTCCAAATTGATGACACATTTGACTCCACCTTCAGGCTCTGCCTGGTCCTCTCCTAAATCCAAAGATCAAGTCAGTTGTTTCTCACATAGCAAAACTCACCCACATCCATCACCTAGAACAGGGGTCTTCAAACTTGGCCCTTTTATGACTTGTGGACTTCAGCTCCCAGAATTCCTCAGCCAGCATGCCTGGCTGAGGAATTCTGGGAGTTGGTATATAGACACTGCAGCTATGGTCAGTTATTGAGAGATGCATTAAGCTCTTCAGTTGATGGCATGCACAACAGACTTTAACAATGGCAAGGAGGAAGTAGGGTATAGGAAGAATTTTCAATGGATTTATTTCTTCCATATGGCCTGGCTTCATAGCAACCCCCCCCTTTTTTTAAAAAAAAAAGCAGACATACTGAAATAGATGAATGTGGCTAACAATCTATTTTCTTCTCTTCTAATATGGAATGGGGGAAAGGGGACTTCATTCTTCCATGACTGGTGGTAACTCTCCTGATTGGATAGTCCACTCCTTGTGATTGCCTGGAAGGAGGGAAGAACAGCACTGATTGGCTCAGAGTGTTCTTTGTTTGTGCTAGAACAAATAGATGGGACAATGTTCAATGAATGTCAACTTTAAGAGAGACTTGCAGATAATAATTATTTCCAGTAGTAGGGGAATACTCTATAACCCCCCCTCCACTACTGACCATGTAATCAAAATGTCACATGGGGAAGGCTGCCATCTTGACTTTATTTATCTTTCTCTTCTGCGGACACCACTGACCAGTAGATCTGAACTTCTTTATCAGCAAAGTTGGAAACAATGCTAGTGTGAAAGTGCCTTAAATTATGGATAAACGCATTATATTTTGAAACCTAGAAATTCTATGTATGTACTGTTAGAGCAGCATTTCTGAATTAGTTGGATTCCACACCTGTTGGGGGCACTCAGTAGTTGGCCAGCTTAGCCAACTACTGAGATGGCTAAGAATTCTGGGGATAGAAATTCCAAGGTCTTAAGTGTGAGAAATTTCAAATGTTTCACAATTATGGAAACAAGAACAAAGTGCTATGAAAGTGGAGTTAAGGGTGGGAAGAGATACATTGGGAAAATGAAATCCCCTCCCACATTTGCGTGATTGTTGGCTCATCTTTGCCCTGGACCCAGAATCGTAGCAAAAATAATATTCCCTCATCTTAGATTTTTTTTCTGAGTTAAATGGAATGAAAAAAAAAATAAGCTTGCTCATATCCTAGAGATCAAATTAAATCCAGATAGATAAACAAATGAGCTGTACCAAATATAGCAAATGTGTAATATAAGGTAGCTGGAAATGAGATTGTTCTTTTCCTGAGATGACAGAGATAGATACCCAATAAGATTAGACAATGGATCATCAGCATTGTGCTGCTTTAACAGTCTCTAAACAAGATTTAAATGCCAGTGCCTAGATTTTTTGGCATAAAATCAAGTGGTGAAGTGTTTTGACATTAAAAACTGCAGAGATTTTCCAAAACATAGCAGGTGTCCCTGTTATTGCAGATGACATGATAATAGCAGCCTCTACCCAGTGGGGGGCATGATCAAACTTCTCAAAAGGTCACCTAAAAAAAGCAACAGTAGAAAACTTCATATATATATATATGCAAATCCTCCCCTCCCCACACTAGTATTAATTTAAATAACTACAACTGAATTATATTCACCCATCTTTTTTTTTAATGGAATACTCAGATGTGAACTTGGTAATTTCTCAACAATGTAAGAGATCATCAAGAATGAGGTCTACAGAACTAGAAAAGGCCATCAATAACAAGAAGATCCAATGGGGATGTAAAGAGTAGGGATTAATTATCTTGACTTCTGGGGAAGGATAATATTATGTCATTAATGTCATTAACACAAATCTTATTGCATTCTATGACCAGGTGACAAAATTAGTGGACCAGAGAAATGCTGTGGATATAATTTACTTGGACTTCAGTAAGGCATTTGATAAAGTAGACCACAGCCTACTATTTGATAAGATAGAAAAATGTGGGTTAGACAGCATCACCACCAGATGGATTTGTAGCTGGCTGACTGGCCGTACTCAGTGTGTGGTTCTCAATGGAACTGCATCTACATGGAGGGAAGTGTGTAGTGGGGAGCCCCAGGGCTCTGTTCTGGGCCCAGTGCTCTTCAACATGTTCATCAACGATTGGATGAGGGAATAGATGGGGAATTCATCAAATTTGCAGACGACACCGAGCTGGCAGGAATAGCCAACACTCCAGAAGATAGGCTTAAGATACAGAAGGATCTTGACAGACTTCAACACTGGGCACTATCCAACAAAATGAAATTCAGTGGTGAAAAAAGTAAGGTTCTACATTTAGGCAAGAAAAACCAAATGCACAGGTACAGCATAGGTGGTACCTTGCTCAACAGTAGTAACTATGAGAGGGATCTCGGAGTCCTAGTGGACAATAACTTTAATATGAGCCAGCATTGTGCTGCAGCTGCCAAAAAAAACCAACACAGTGCTAGGCTGCATTAATAGAGGGAGAGAATCAAGATCACATGAAGTGTTAATACCACTTTATAATGCCTTGGTAAGACCACACTTGGAATACTGCATCCAGTTTTGGTCACCACAATGTAAAAAAGATGTTGAGACTCTAGAAAGAGTACAGAGAAGAGCAACAAAGATGATCAGGGGACTGGAGGCTAAAACATATAAAGAACGGTTGCTGGAATTGGTATGTCTAGTCTAATGAAGAGAAGGACAAGGGGGGACATGATAGCAGTGTTCCAATATCTCAGGGGTTCTACAAAGAAGAGGGAGTCAAGCTATTCTCCAAAGCATCTGAGGGCAATGGATGGAAGCAATGGATGGAAACTAATCAAAGAGAGAAGCAACCTAGAACTAAGAAGAAATTTCCTGACAGTTAGAACGATTAATCAGTGGAACAACTTGTCTCCAGAAATTGTTAATGCTCCAACACTGGAAGTTTTTAAGAAGAGACTGAACAACCATTTGTCTGAAATGGTATAGGGTTTCCTGTCTAAGCAGGGGGTTGGACTAGAAGACCTCCAAGGTTCCTTCCATCATCATCATCATCATCATCATCATCATCATCATCATCATCATCATCATCATCATTATCAACACTTCAGAAATCATGGAAGGAATCAGTAAGCATGTTGACAGGGTGTTCTGGAGTTGGCATTTTTCCCTTGATAATTTATTTTTAAAGAAATTCTGCTTTAAGACTCCACAGCATACTTAGCAATCAAGAGATAAGAGAAACAATGGCTAAAGGACATGAACTGGTTAAAAAGAATATCTTTACTGTCATTGTGTAACTCACAAAGAAATTAAGTATTGCTTTGGTGGAAATTTTGAGGAAGAGATAAATATACTTGGAACGTCTCAGTGTAGGAAAAGACAAAAAAGAATAAAAAGCAATATTATAGACAGATTTATAAAAATTATAAATAGAGTATTAAAAATGAATAAGAATTTTTATTGTTACCTCAAACCCATATTTATCCAATGATGCTGAATAATGGGAGATTGAGAAAACCTCATTTACATATCACTCTATCCCATCCCATAACATAGCTTGGATTATTTTGACTCAGCTTAGATAATTTGGTCTGGAAACAATTGTTAGGCATAGTAATAAGCCTATCCATAGGCAAAGTGTGGAATCCATAAGTTGGCTGCCAAACTAGATAAGTATTATAAAAATATTGGTTGTATGATAAAAATACTAGTGACTATTTGGTGTGAAAATAGACAGATAACATCTCATTTTGCTAAAAAATGGAACTAAAAAGTGCAGGAGGAAGAATTTTTAGTGCAATTATTATTTCATGACAGATTATATTAATTTGTTGTTATAATTTATTATATTATGTGACTATTTTATTTTGATTTTTTAAAAATCCCGATCCCATCTTTATTATTTTTTATAAACAAGTCAAACATATCTAATATTCCTTCCTCCTCCTATTTTCCCCACAACAATCCTGTGAGGTGAGTTGGGGTGAGTGACTGGCCAAAAGTCACCCAGCCAATTTTTCATGCCTAAAACAGGACTAGAACACACTAGCCTGATGCCGTAAATCAGGGGTCTCCAACCTTGACAACTTTAAGACTTGTGGACTTCAACTCCCAGAATTCCTCAGCCAGCTTTTTGAAGTCCACAAGTCTTAAAGTTGCCAAGGTTGAGGACCCCTGCCATAAATAATAGAAATCTATAATCAAAGGATTTAAATAAAAAAAATAAAAAAATGAAGATGATGAAGACTCACAATTAAATCAACTGGTACTAAAAGCTCATCGGAATAAATAGCTTCTTGTATTTATAGGTTCCATTCCACACAGTCTCTGTTGTATGCAAATGTTGCTACTGTTTGGGCTTTATTATGGATGGCTTGCTATGGTATTTTTAAAATTCCTACCTGGTCTTCTTACAGAGCTGATGCTTCTGAGGAGAAGAAACAGGTTTATTCTTATTCACCCTACTCTTTCCCTACTCTATCCTCTCACTAATACTGCCATCTTACTTTAATTAATCAGTCTTAATATACTTAGATATGAATGGTCACATTGTCATCAAGGAGTGACTGACCTGAAAAAGGTCGAGGCAAACCCAGATAAATGTTCAAGCCAGCTCAGGCATCATCTGATGGTCAGACATAACATAAAACATATAAGGAACGGTTGCTGGAATTGGGTATGTCTAGTTTAAAGAAGAGAAGGATGAGGGGGGACATGATAGCAGTGTTCCAATATCTCAGGGGCTGCCACAAAGAAGAGGGAGTCAAGCTATTCTCCAAGGCGCCTGAAGGCAGGACGAGAAGCAACGGATGGAAACTAACCAAAGAAAGAAGCAACCTAGAACTAAGGAGAAACTTCCTGACAGTTAGAACAATTAACCAGTGGAACAACCTGCCTCCAGAAGCGGTGAATGCTCCAACACTGGAAGTTTTTAAGAAGAAACTGGACAGCCATTTGTCTGAAATGGTATAGGGTTCCTGCCTGAGCAGGGGGTTGGACTAGATGACCTCCATGGTCCCTTCCAACTTTATTATTATTATTATTATTATTATTATTATTATTATTATTATTATTATTATTATTATTATTATCATCATCATCATCATCATCATCATCATCATCATCATCATCTCAATAGTATAATACAAACTCAAAGGAGGCCAGAATCTTGAGGAACATCAAGAGGAACACAAAGTCCAGATCATAGGAAATCATCATCACACTCTATTCCAGTGATGGCGAACCTTTTAGAGACCGAGTGCCCAACCCTCGCCCCACACTGTCCCTGCCCTGCGGGCCACCCACCACCTCCACGGCCTACCGCAGATCGCCCAGATGGTCCAGCAGCACCATGGTGGCCACGCCTTCTGCCCGCACTCCGCAGCATCATCTGCACGTAACAGGGCATGAGGGCGGAGTCTTGTCCCCGCTGCCTGGCTGCCATGTCCTTGGCTGCGCTGTTCCGCGTGGACCGCACCTGGGGGCAACTCTCCTCTGGGGGGGCTGCTGGTGAGGAGGGGACCGTGGGGGAGACAGGGCTGGGGTGACGGCGTGCATGCCCAGAGAGAGGGCTCTGAGTGCCGCCTCTGGCACGCATGCCATAGGTTCACCACTACTGCTCTATTCTGTCTTGATCCAGCCACGTTTGCTATATTGTGTTCATTTTGCACACTCAAATTTTAAAAAGATGTTGATATACTGGAGCAAGTCCAGAGAAAGACCACCAAAATAGTGACAGGAGACCTCTATAAGTAATGATTTAAAAAACTAGATAGGTTTAGTTTGCGGAGGTGAATGATGGGAGGGGACGTGACAGCTGTTTTCAAATATCTGAAAGGCTGTAATGCTGTAGAGGTTTGGACTTATTCTCATTTGCTTCAGAGGATTAGATTAGAATGAACTGATGAAACCTCAAGGATCTAGATACAAATTAGACATTAGAAAAACTTCAGTGGAAAAGATTAACTCATGGAGTGGCTTTCCCTCCCCCCCTTCAATTGGGATTTTCGAACAGTAGGTGGATAGTTATCTATTTGGGATGATATAGTGAATCCTGCAGAGTCCAAGAGATTGGACTTGATGACCTCTTAGATACCTTCCAATTCTATGAGACTGTCTTTACCTTCAACCATTATCACTAAGGACAGAGACAAGTTCTCTCAATTTGCAAATCCTGGTCAAAAACTCATAGTGTCGTTAAAGAGCACAGAAAATTATCCTTGTATTCTATAAAGGATCATAGTTGGGTATGCTCTGAAAATGATTTAGAAGAGGGAATCAAGAGAATGTCATCAGTGTCAAAAAGGGAAGGTGCAACTGAGCAATTGGATCCCTTTTTAACCCATGTTGCACATATCACATCCTGATAAAAAGAGTCAGGGCTTCAATCATCCCAGTCAAGGCAGAAGCAATGGCTCAGTGCAAACAGGGGATGGTTCCTCTCTATATTTCAAGTCTCACAACGAGGCAAATTCAGCCACTTAGAGTAGTTTTCAAGGGGAAAATAATTGACATAAGAACTGCAATTAAAAATAATTTCAACATTTATAAACATGTTGATGTCATTATTAATTGGTACAATGGAAGGAAATTTAAGATTACATAGTGTCCTAATATTGTTTTTATCGTTTTTTCTTTTCTTTTTTAAATTCATGTTTTCATTTTTTTTTTCCTGTTACATGAATGAATGCCTTTTCTGTTTGGACTAATGATAAATAGTGATGTTATTAATATCAACAATGTTATTAATATTAGAGTCATACAGAGATTTCCAGGTTTTTTTTAAAAAAAATATGAAAAAATAACCTCAGTTCTATATATTTAATTAACTAATAAATATTTTTATGGATGTTAACTTCCTTTTTATTGATTGATATTTTATTTTTTATCGACTATCTTTTTATCTTCTCTTCTTTTCTGCAGCTATTTATTCTGTTGTTTTAAATATTTTAAGAAATATTTGTTTATTAGATTTTTATCCTGCCTTTATCCTGACAGATTGTATGTTATGTTATGTTATGTTATGTTATGTTATGTTATGTTATGTTATGTTATGTTATGTTATGTTATGTTATGTTATGTTATGTTATGTTATGTTATGTTATGTTATGTTATGTTATGTTATGTTATGTTACAATTTATTTTATTTAGATTTTTTTTAAAAAAAATCCACCTTCATTATTATTATAAATAATTCAAACATACCTAACACTCGTTCCTCTTTCTATTTTCCCCCAATAACAACTCTGTGAGATGGATTGGATTGTGTGTGAGAGAAGTGGCCCAAAGTCACAATGCTGGCTTTCAGGCCTAAAGCAGGACTAGACCTCTCAGTCTCCTGGATTCTAGGTCAGCGCCCAGCCTAGTCTGTTGATCCCTTTTGTGGAGACCCCTGGAAGAAATATTTCATCATTGTACAACACTTTTCTGTTATTCATGCCTTTTTCAGGCTTCCATACAAGGCTGGTGTTTTAATAGTTGCACTGACTTTAATGAATTAACTCTTTAAAAAGGGCCTATTTCTTAGGTCATGACAGGATCTCCCTTAGAGGATTTACTAGGAAAGCTGTTGCTTCAGGAACTAGGAAGAAGGGTGAAGCAAGCGATCTCTCCAAGAGGAAACAGATTGCCTACACGTATTCTAGATCTTCACTATTGCAAAAAAACTGCTTTTTTTGCAGGTTGGATTACAGTGCAGCTGATTTAGAAATAAATTAGGCCTTGCATAGAAGGGCCTTTATTAGTACCACCACCATACAGTCTTAAAGGTGCTACTCTTTACAAACTAATGGCACTGAAATTGAATCTTAGAATACGAGTAAGACCATTATACGTGCAGGTAGTTCTCAACTTACAACTGTTCATTCAGTGATCGTTCAAAGTTACAGCAGAGAGAAAACAGTGACTTATGACCATTTTTACACTTACGACCATTGCAGCATCCCCATGATCATGTGATCAAAATTAGGATGTTCATATATATGACGGTGGCGGTGTCCCTGGGTCATGCAATCATCTTTTGTGACCTTGTGACAATCAAAGTCAATGGGAAAGCCAGATTCACTTAACAACCGGGTTACTAACTTAACAACTGCAGTGATTCATTTAACAACTGTGGCAAGAAAGGTTGTAAAATGGGACAAAACTCACTTAACAGCTGTCTCACTTAGCAATATAAAATTTGGGCTCAGTTGTGGTCAAGGACTACATACATACTGTACATACTCCTAGCACCAATCCCCATTGTCCATGCTAGTTTGGATGCTGAAAGTTGTAGTTCAGCAAGAGAGTTACTCACCCCTATGCTCTATACATGCCATTCTAAACTTATGAGACTTTACGGGATAAAAAGCATACTTTTGATCAAACTGCAACCTTAAATGCATTTGGAATTAGATCCCATTGGAATACACAAGGTTTCCTTTTAAGCTAAGACACGCCTGCAAATTGCCTTCACTTAAATTCCCTTTTCCATTACTGTAACTCTACTGTAATTGATAAAACAACAGCAGCTAGAAAGGCAAAGTTTTGAAAAACAGTCACAAGCAATCACTGAATGCCAAGGAATAGATTTGTTATGTCGTGTTGATCACTTCAATGGAAGAATGTGCTGAGATAGTGAAATGAGCCATACCAATACAGAAGCTATAGCAGGCATTTATTTAATTATGCCTTATGTTCAAACCATTCCCATTTTTAATTAAAATCACTGAATTGACTAATAGAAGAACTACTGTGGAAGAGTCAAGTTTTGAAGACTCAGATATAATGTTTTATCTCTTTTCCCCTCCCCCACCCCCTGAGGAATAACACCATTGTCTAATCAAACAGACTGTAATCAAGATTGGAAGAGGAGGAAGACCAAACATTTTGGTCCATCTACCTTGTTATAATGTAGTGCGGGCATTTATTTATTTATTTATCTATCTATCTATCTATCTATCTATCTATCTATCTATCTATCTATCTATCTATCTATCTATCTATCTATCTATCTATCTATTTAATGAAGGAATTAAGCATTTTTCCTTCATCTGAGAATGAGGATGATGACGTTATCCATTCAGTCGTGTCTGACTCTTTGGTGATCCTATGAACCAGCTGGCTGCACATCTTCTGATCTTGCACTGCTTCTTTGAGTTGTTCTATGCTCTTGCCAGGGTCAGCTTTCCTGGTGTCCAGCCACAGTGTTTCTTGGCAGCCTGGTTTTCTTTTACCGCTAACTCTTCCCAACTTAATTGTTTTCTCTAGGGAATTCCCCTGCATGACATGGCCAAAATACAACTGCCTTTTGGGGAATGAAAAACTAGAATGTTTTCCCATGATGTCATTATCTTCACAGAACTACCTACGTGGTCTGCTTGGACATGGGACTAACCTGCTTTCGTCTCTAATGTTTTTCAAACCAAGAAACAAATTATTTCTTGTCCTAGTTCCTTTTCAAAAGAAAGCTTCACCTTAAAACTGTTTTGACTAACATTGAACCAGATATTATCAGAAAGTCAGTAGTAAATCAGATGTTATCAGAAAGTCAATAGTAAAAATCTATCAAAGTCCATGCAAGATACACATGTCAATTTATGTCACCTTTTGACTGAAATATTATGGTGCTGGCTTAATATTGTAACTTGAACACTCCATGAAGCAAAGTTAAATTGTACTTCAGTTTTTATGCCCTTCCAAACTTCACAGCCCACTCTGCCTGAAAAGAAAACCCATGTTCAGAAATACATATTGTTGGAGGAAAGTGTGGACATCAATGTGTATGTTGCTAAAACTATCGGTAGTTTTTAGTGACTGTTCAAAGTTACAACAGCACTGAAAAAAGTGACTTATGACCATTTTTCACACTTATGACCATTGTGGTATTGCCTTGGTCACATGATCAAAATTCAGAGGCTTGGCAACTGACTGATATTCATGACTGTTGCAGTGTCCTGGGGGTCACGTGATTTTGTGACCTTCTGACAAGTAAAGTCAATGGGGAATAACCCTGTTACTAAATTATCAACTGAGGCGATTCAATTAACAAATGTAGCAAGGAAGGTTGTAAAATGGGGCAAAATTCACTTAACAAATATCTCACTTAACAGCAGAAAGTTTGGGCTGTTGTGGTCGTAAGTCGAGGACTACCTGCGATTTTAAAATGCATTACATTGGAATGATTTTTTGCAAAATATTAAACTACCCAATTTTATGTAGTTTATTTAAACAAAAAACAAAAAAAATAGGAGCTGATATGAAAATGGGGAAAAAAACCATCGATCGGCTGAAAAAATTAGGAATATTACAGAAAATTGGGCTTGGTTAATGGGTTCCTGGAATGAGTCCCTGGATTGTCCTTGCCTTCTAAAGTAGCAGAAGCAAGGACTATTAGGTACAGACAGAAACGCAGAAATCAGAAACCTGAAAACGGAGCGGGCAGAACTAAAAATTGAAATTGGCGTGAAGAAATGAAGAGAGTTAAAGAAAGGAAAAGTGTCCATCATATGTCAAAGTAAAATACCCATATGCCAATATGCAACAACTGCACAGATCTTTAGATTTACCTTAAACTTTAATAAAACCTACTTTCAAATGTTTTTAGGGTTGGATCCTAGACTCCTAATGGTTGAAATACAGTTGATGTATCCAGGATTACTCAACACTGGCAAAATGTAAAAAAAATGTAAAGGTTATTTCAAAGCAGGGAAACATAACTCATTGAAAATGAAGAATCAAAGTAATAAAAATGTAACCCATTAAAACTGTGCAGAGCATAATGATGCATCAACATTATTCACATGACATATGTGCGATCATAATATACTGAATTCGCCGAGAGTGGGTTTCTTCCCATTTCAGGTACAAGGACTGCAAATCATGGTGTTGAAGGTCCTTTGTCAACAAATGTCATGATGGGAAAGTAGAAGAAGGAGGATTGGATTCAGTGAAGATTGCCTTTTACTTGGTGTAACCCAGATGATCAAGCTCAGGATAACCCTAATTGCAACACCACAAACAGCGGATGAGATCACAGGATCACTACAGAGCCAAGCAGAGGAATGAAAGAACTTCTCAGTCAAGTAAAAAGACAAGTCTGGATCAGCTGAGAGGTCTCTGAAAAGAACGCTATAAATTGAGGTGCTTTGAGAAATTTCACTTTTACCCCTAGAAAAGCTGTCATCATTCCTTAAAAAAAAATTTAAAAATTAAAATGCCAGTGGTTTTTCCAGAAGAACCCTATTCCACTTCACCATTCGACTTCTGCAAAGTCAAAAGAACTTTAAACAATGCATTCTAGAACTCCCACCTCCATTTCTTTCCTACACACACCCAAACACACTCACACACACAGAGAATTCCTGTCTATCCTGGAAATGAGTTTCAGATGGTAGAGGTAAAACTGGCAAGATCCTAAAATGCAGACGCCCTGCCCCCCCCCCCCAGGCTCAAGTAGATAAATGTGTTCTGTTGCATATCACATAACACTGCCATAAATTGTGAGTTAATGGACAGAAGGACTTGGTTACTCGGGGGGCCTCAGAAGAAGATCAAATGCAGGGTAGCAAGACCACACTTTTAGAAAAATGTGAAGGCTCTTCTCTTTTTTTTCCACAGGGCGAAAGCAGTGAGTGGATGTGAACGGATTAAAGGGAAGGAGTGCCTACAATGAAAATTGTATGGGAGAAACCAGCCAAAGGAGAGGCCAGCATATTGCCAGACTCATAGCTCACATGTCCCTTGTCCATCTGCACATTGAAGGGGATTTGTTGAAACTGTAATTGTGGAAGAATAACCTGCCTATCCCCCATCACCCTTCCTTCCTTCCTTCCTTCCTTCCTTCCTTCCTTCCTTCCTTCCTTCCTTCCTTCCTTCCTTCCTTCCTTCCTTCCTTCCTTCCTTCCTTCCTTCCTCACAGGTTAAGTGTTTCAGGACACAGGAGTAAATGGGTTGCTGGCCTGACCCAACTGGACTCAGATGTCCAATGGGATTCAATATGTGGCTAGTTTCCCCTCCTGCCTGACTGCTAGAGTTTGGTCTTAGGACATCCTCCAACTAAAGGAGCTTTCCGCTTCCCTTTCCTCTCTGCACCCTTTTCTTAACCAGACGCCTTTCCAGATTATAGTGTTCCAAGAAGCAGCACAGTTTCTGCTGTCGGTTTCACTTAGAGAGGGGCTGGGAGGGCATTTCCAGTTTCAGCAGGTAGGTTTTGGCAGGGCAGCAGGAGATGCTGTTGAGCCCTGATTTGCAGAATTTAGTGGCTTTGGCAGGGAGAAGCACCGCTGTTTGATGGGGGTTGCCCCTGAAGTTTAAAAGCTGCTTCCAGAGTTTTGTTGAACCAGACAAGATTCTGTCAACAGCGCGCCAGTCGGAGAGTCATTAATACGAACACAACTCCAGAATGCTACCGTGGTGCTGCGCCCTTCCTGGCAGTTGGAGTTGCAAACTAATTAATTCCTGTGATCTGAGCCATTCACTTTTATTAATAGTATCAGCGTGTGTGATGCCGGCCCCTGTCGTAGATGATATGTTCTCTCCAGGGAGCCTATCAGCATGCTTTTGGGGTTTTCAAATGTTTCCCTGGATAGTGTTTATTTCATTCCCATTCTTTCCAGGTTTTCAGCAGCCTTGCAAGCATTGGGCAGGCTCTACTCAAAGGCTTTGTAAATGTGTTTATGTGTGTGTGTGTGTGTGTGGTGGTGAGGGGGAGGGATGTTTGTAGGTATTTGCTAAGGTCATCAAATTACTCCCAAATTACTCCCTGTGGTGGAAACGTTTATCTAGCATCATCGAATGAAAACAAGCATGAGAAGTTGAACCCTAACAAAGGCTGAGAAAATTGACTCCCTGTATCCTCTAAATAAGGCTTGAGGTTGCACGGTCCCCCATGTAAGGCTCTGGTGTGGCCCCAAGGTCTTTTAAAAAGTTGCTGCCAAAATTTAATGTTCAACATGACAAACGAGAGAGAAATATTACATCCACGGGGAGTACTATATGATGGTATTTAGTTAACGTCATTTAGACATTAGAATAAAATTAATCCAATATAATCACTACCTTGATACAAGACCAACCTTTTAGCAAAAAATAATAAATAAATCTTAGCTTTGCTTATTTTTTTAAAAAGCAGATTGCTATACAGTATCCCCCAAAATGGTCCAACACCTAGATTTCATTTAAATACAAGACAAAAACTTCCTGAAAGAAAAATCTCTATAATAATGAAAATAAAATCTAGCTCTGGAGGCTGTGGGAGTCCCCATCTCTTCAGGGTTTTAAGAAAAGGTTTGACCGCCATCCCTCATCCAGAAGAGATGGATTTGATTCGATTCTCTTTGTGGTCCCTTGGAACCCCACAATTTTGTGATTCAAGTTCAGGGTTTGTTATCTGGATTCCTGGCTTGGGGTTTCTGTTTGGGATTTCTGAAGGGAAACCAGAGTAGGAAATGGGGCTTACATTGAGGTTAGCACTGAGGCAATTTATTAAGACCTGTCTGGCCATCCAGATATGTACTGTATGTTCAGGGTCTCAAAAGACTTTTTTTCCCTTAACTTTTGGATGAAGGACATTCCTTCACTCTCTCAAAGCTAAGAAAGCTCTCACTTTCTTAGAGCAAAAGCAATTTGGTAAATGGCTGGTAAATCCAAATATCAAGATCCCCATATGTTTTTCTGTGTTACCTAGAGAACAGAAGATCGGCTGCGAACCAGAGAAAGGGGTGTTTACATAAGGGAGAAGTCTGATGGATGAATAGATGTTGCTTATACATTTGATCATTTTCAGATGTCAGGAAAAGTGTAGTGTGTTTCAGAAGAGAAGTGGGCAATTTTCCCTGAAGAAATTAGGAAAACCAGTGTGACAAAGCTATTGTTCAACTGTCCGGCAAGCCGATCCACTGTGATCTACCTTCGAATAAGCCTATTTCAATTCATGCTGCAGTGTGACTATAAAGTCTTGATAACCAGAAATGCAACAAAGGTATTTTCAAAATATAATGCAGACAAGCCACATCTTGATTGAAAAAGGTTATAATGGGGTTTAGGACTTTCCCTTCAAAATATTGGGCCCACTCCAGTGAAATTTAATTGCATACTATACTGTTCCCATTGAAACAAAGAAATAACTGTGAGTTGTCATTCTATTTCCATGGCATTCAGTTTTCTGCACAGTCAAATCAAAGGGTCCTTTAGTACTTTGAATTAATATTCACCTTTAATTTTCCCCCTCCCTTGCATTTTGTTAGTGTGAATTGTTTTGTGCCCATCCCATTTCTACTAACATGCTAAAACACATTTGAGAATGCTTTCTGAGATTGGTGCTATACAGCTTTTTTTCTTCTGCAAATTTGAAGTTTATTAATGAATCATCATGCACAAATAGTTAATTTCCCAATCATTTCTCTTTAGTTATCTATTGTTTGCTTAGCAGTGGTGCATAAGGGAAGAAAATTATGTTAGGTACATGCCTACAATAACAGTTTTATAAAGGCAGATTTGCGCAACATTTTTTTCTTGAAAATAATTTCCTGAATTACTTTTACACATTGCTATTAAAGTAACATATATGATTGACTATGAAATAGCATGAACCAATTTTACATCATTTTCAAATGCTCAGTAGTGGAAATGCTAAATAACAATTGGTAGAAATAGAACAACTTTAACATTTCAATCTATTGCAATTAAGAAAGGTTGTTCCTTCTGATGGCAATGTGATAATGTTTTATTATAAATTCTGTTTCTGAGCAATAAATGTTGCCAGGAATAGAAGATCATTTCTTTGAAACAATTGCCCTGAATTCTAGAAATACTGTATACATTTGACATTCTTAAATATGTCTTATTATTCTTTGCTGAGGATATTTATATGATATAAATGAAATTTAGAAGCCTATTGCATACTATGTGAACCTGGATCATTCTGATAATGTCTTTAGACAGCGTGGGTGGGTAGAATGGTTAATAAAATTGCAGTAATTTTGTCTATATACATTCCAAATGTGTATTCAACATTCCTGTTCATAAATTAAGGTATGCAGATTGTCTCCAAGTGCAACTTTTCAACTTTTCATGGTACTATGAAGAATACCATAATAGGAAAGGACTACTTGCCAGCATAAGTATGGATGGCACAGCTAAATAATGACATCATCAAAGGAAATGAGCTCAACCTAAGGAATACATTGCCAATTTTTTTACATGCAAAGTTGACAATGTTTTTTCCTCAAATATGCCCCATTCTGCTCTTATCCTTTGTTCTTACTTTGATTCTCCCCCTCCCCTATTCAGAGGTCTTTTAAAGCTTTTTTCCCCTCAGATTTCAGCAATCTGAAGAAGCCACAAATCTGGGGCAAGAAAAGAGCTGATGTAGTTCCCATCTTCAAAAAAGGGGAAAAAAAGGACCCAGGAAATTACAGACCTATCAGCCTGACCTCAATACCTGGGAAGATTCTGGAAAAGATAATCAAACAACGAATCAGCGAACACCTAGAGGCAAAAAAAAGTCATTACTAAAAGCCAACATGGGTTTGTCAAAGATAGATCATGCCAGACAAATCTTATTGCATTCTTTGACCAAGTGACAAAATTAGTGGATCAGAGGAATGCTGTGGATATAATTTACTTGGACTTGATAAAGGCATTTGATAAAGTAGATCACAACCTACTACTTGACAAGATAGAAAAATGTGGGGTAGACAGCATCACCACCAGATAAATCCGTAGCTGGCTGACCGGCCGTACTCAGCGTGTGGTCCTCAATGGAACCGCATCTACATGGAGGGAAGTGTGTAGTGGGGTGCCCCAGGGCTCTGTTCTTTTCTCTGTCTTTTTTGTGGATGAATTTCTCCCAGCCTTTTCTCCTGCAAATGAGAAAATGATTATAATTCAAATAGAGAATAATTGTAGCACAGGGTTGAACTCTGGAGTCCTTGGTGCTCTCTAAACTTACTTGTGTTTGTTTGTTTGTTTGTTTTGCTGTTGAAGATGTTTCATTACCTAGTTACCTAGTTGGGTAATGAAATGTCTGCAAAAAAACAACCAAGCACAGAGAATACCAAAGGAGCCACAATTCAAACTAACTTGATTCTTCCTCTTTTCTCTGAATGATGAATATATTTTCAGCATTACAGATGCTTGAACATCAGATTACATTCTGCAACTGGGATGCCTGTGAAGCATGACAGATAATACATGGGTATCAGTCTATACTACTTCCTGTTATTTGTTTATTTTTTTGAAATTATAAAAATATTGCATGGCCCAAAGTGATAGTACTCCATCCCATTCTATTCTAAACTTCCATTCACCTCCGTTGTTTTAAAAATTTAAAAATACTGCCCCACAAAGCAGGGTTTTTTTTAAGGGTCATGGACACCAGTAGAGACCTGTGTTTCCCGGAGGAAGATATGTGACTTTTGAAAGATATTTTAACAGATTCTTATTTTTTCATAACTCAACACAAGCAAACCATTTTACCTTTTAAAAGCTTCATTTTGTTTACCCCATGGCTATGTTTTCATTCAGAAAATAAAGCCCAATGTGCATTATTCTCAACATCTAGGGTCAATGAAAACCCAGGAGACTGCAACATAAATGAATCGCAGGGAGCTGCTTTCCTTTGTGTGAACCACCATTTGGGTACTTTCATTTTACAAAAACCAATATTTCTACTAACTTCTGACTTTTGATGCATGCTATGCCAGAGTCAACATTTGTGCAGCAGGCATCTAAGCTTGCCCTGAACAGCCTTGATTGTTTAAAGACCAGTGGACAATAGTATTAGTCTAAAATTTCCTTGGGTGACAGGCTGGGCTGGAGGCATATTTTGAACAGTGTCTTGCTGCGCCAAACTTTATTTTCACCTTGTCACAACAAGAAGATAATAACAACCCTAGAGGTCTTTAGAAAAAGAAAAAAGGTTGGGAAAATTTTTAAGATGATAGCTTTGGTTTGATGGCAGGTAACTCTGACAATATCAAATCTCTCTTAATTATCTCTGCATTCATTGCTAGCAATCAGAAGGGTTTATAGTGGGGTCAAAAGGTCAAATGACAGCCACAATTGCACAAAGTCTCATTCCTAATGTGTGGCACAGATACCCCTCCTTGCAAACATCTAGTTTTCTGAATATATTCATTTATCTTTCTATCCTGCAATTTTTGGCAAAATCAGCCCACAACTCTTAAATCTCCAATTAGCCAAACAGTTTTAGGATGGTCTCTCTGTTAGAACAGCTCTTCCTTTGCCTTCTTCCCTCTGTGAACTTTTCCCCTGTCTGCAAATCTAGAAATTTCTAGATCAACCACAAAAATGAGACCAGGGAAATAATAATAATCAGTTATAATCAAATGGCATGTAAGTGGTGGATTCCAGCTCTTGAGGGAAAAAATAATCAATTATAATCAATATGGCATGTAAGTAGCAGATTCCAGTTCCCAGTGTGGCACAAGATAGTTTATTTCACCTCCGATTATTATTTTAAATCTGCATAAATATGCCAGGAATGGGCAACATAGGAACCATCCAATCCTTGCTAGAAGAGCTGTAAATGAAATCTGCCATCGATTTCTGTAGGAATAAACTGGTATCATGTGTCTAAACACAGCAGCGAATGGAAGCTGTGAACACTTTATTTATTTAATAAATGTACAGGTAATCCTCAATTTGCAACCATTTGTTTAGCTATCTTTCAAAGTTACGACACTGAAAAAAAGTGACTTACAACCTGCCCTCCAATTATGACCATCGCAGCATTCCCACAGTCACATGGTCAAAATTCATGTATTTGTGACAGTTGTAGCATCCCGGGTTCATATGATTGTCATTTGTAACCTTCCCAGCTGGCCTCTGACAAACAAAGTCAATAGGGGAAGCCAGATTCATTTAACAACCGCATGATTCATTGAACAACTGCAGTGATTCACTTAACAACCATGGCAAACAAACAATCAAAAAAGGTTGAAAACCAGACACAACTCATAACACTTAGCCTTACCTAGCCCTAGAACATTTAGCCCTACATAACGTAAGACCGAGTTACCTTAGGGTTCGTCTTTTTTCAAGAATCTCTACCCACCCAATTATATCGAATAGAATGGGCATGTTGCAGATCCTGTCATCCAAACAGCATGGCCTGGCGAGGATTATAAGGTGAGCTTTTTCTCTAGTGGTCCCTGCTCTGTGGGTCATCCATCCACCTTCGGGGATTAGAATGGTCCAACTCTGTTAGCCTTTTGTAAAGTTCTGAAAACTTGAGCCTGGGGTGCCCTGCCTCCTGGCTGTATTGTTAATGGGCCAGATATCTTGCTCTGGTGCGTATTTCAGATGATATGTTGAGACTCTAGAAAGAGTGCAGAGAAGAGCAACAAAGAAGATCAGGGAACTGGAGACTAAAACATATAAAGAACAGTTGCTGGAATGGGGTATGTCAAGTTTAATGAAGAGAAGAAGTAGGGGTGATGTGATAGCAATGTTCCAATACCTCAATGATTGTCACAAAGAAGAGGGAGTCAAACTATTCTCCAAAGCACCTGAAGGCAGGACAAGAAGCAATGGATGGAAACTAATCAAAGAGAGAAGCAACCTAGAACTAAGGAGAAATTTCTTGACAGTTAGAACAATTAATCAGTGGAACAACTTGCCTCCAGCAATTGTGAATGCTCCAACACTGCAAGTTTTTAAGAAGAGATTGGACAACCATTTGTCTGAAATGGTATAGAGTTTCCTGCCTAAGGAAGGGGTTGGACTAGAAGACCTCCAAGGTCCCTTCCAACTCTTCTATTCTATTCTATTCTATTCTATTCTATTCTATTCTATTCTATTCTATTCTATTCTATTCTTAGTGTTTTTATTGTTTTAATATGTTTTTAAATTTTTTAATAGTAATGTATGATTCGAATTATAAGCCGCCCAGTGTTATTTACTGAGATGGGTGGCTATAGAAATCAAACAAACCCAGAAGAAAGCAAAGATGGGGGTGGGGTGGGGAGAAACTTTCAAACCAAAGGCAACACCTGAACAGCAGCAGTCTTCACACAGCAAGAGAAAATTTAAGTTCTTGGAGCTGCAAGACCAGCTCAGGAATCAGGGGAGGAAAAGTGCCCAATCAAGGTCTGCAAACCCAGACCAGCCTACAACCCAAACCAAATTCACTGTGTGCAGTGGCCCAAATCCAGAACTCTAGAAAACCAGCTTTAGGATCAGAGGTTGTTGGGAGGGGAGAAAGAAAACCCTATTTGCAAGGCTATAAAGGAGTGAAAAGGACCTGGGAAAAATTGAAAGATCTAAAGAGCTAATAGTTAAGAGACACAGGAATAGGAACCCAGAAAGAGAATTTATGGATAGAAATGGATAAATTAAAGAACAGAAATATTTGTAAACTTGTAAAGACAGTAGAATAAGATAGGGAGGAAAACAGAAATGAGTACAAAATTAACATTGTTTAGAAGTAAGGAATAGGAGTTTAATTTTGTACAATAAAACAGTTTTTGTGTAGCAAAATGAAACACAGTTTTTGTATCTGTGTTCTGTGTGGTAGTAAGAAAAATCCTAACAATTGTTGTTTGGCTACATAGCAGAAACATTTACTTGTAAAGGATGAGTCTATAAAAAGAAAATATATCTGGAAAAGTAATGTAAAAGAAAGCATGGGTAGGATGTTTGCATTTAATACACTACTGCATATGTTAAGGGTAGTTACATTACCTTTTAAAACAGTGGTTCTCAACCTTTTTAATGCCGCGACCCCAACCGGTCGTAAGTTGAGGACTAAGCCGGTCGTAAGTCGAGGACTAAACCGGTCGTAAGTCAAGGACTACCCAACCGGTCGTAAGTCGAGGACTTTCCCTGCCCGGGAGCACCGCGCATGCGTGGTTCCGCCCCCTGCGCCGGCCGAGGCATAGCTGGCAAGCGGCAGAGACGGAGCAGGCCGACCACCAGCTGGCCCAGCCCAAGGGAGGTAAGGCACCTGCCGGAAAAGGGGGAAAAAATGGCGGACAAAAAAAATGGCGGACAGCCTTGCTTGGCGACCCCCATGAAATGGTCGATCGACCCCAAATGGGGTCCCGACCCACAGGTTGAGAACCACTGTTTTAAAAAATACGTTTTGGGAAAGTTGATGCCTAAAAGGCATAAATCAGGGAAATTAGGGGTAAAAAGAATACAAGGGGAAATTAGCATTTAAGTAGGGACATAAGGGAAATGTTCTGGGTTTTTTAGCTTAAAAAATAATCCCACTGTGACACAGAATAATACCTAAAAACCTCAAAAGTTGATCTGAATGTTACTTACTTTTGAGGGTTGATTGTCCTTGTAATATTATACAAAAAAAATGAAAATCAACACAATATTTTCAAAGTTATGGAAATGGGTTTGGAAGCACAGTGCGTCTTGATATAAACCAAAGGAAAAATAGCTTTGTAAAAGGCACCAGCCACCAGTATTTTATACATTAAAGTCAATATTCTCCTCACTTTCTGAGCAGTATAGCCTTTTAAAAAATGATTCTTGCCTTGCAAAAAGCAAATGATGAACATGTAAATAAAAAGGCCAAACAGCTTTCTGAAGCACGACGGAGGCAAAATTAATGCCTGATGCACATAATCTCTTTGCTGACCAAAACATTGCCTGTGCAAAACATTATGTCAACTCACACTGCAGGTGAGTCCCAAAAGTTCACTTTTTAAATATTTCTTAAATGGAATATAAATGGAATATAATACAGGGATCCAGATTTCATTGCAAATTTGATAGTATTTTTTTCAGGTTGTGACTAAAGCATACATTCTCATACCCTGCATTTCATGCTGGATTATCACTTAAATTTTCATTTATTGGGGAGAAAATAAAATCCAACTCAATTTTAAACTTTATATAGAATATTAAATTGAATTTTTTTGAATTTAGACTTCTTAATCCATTTGGACTAAATCTCCAGATAAGATTATTGGACTCAGTTTCAGATGCCTAAGGTGCTTGTGCAATTGCACTCAATTAATGCATCTGAATTGTTCAGATTAATTGAGCTGAATCAAGGTATTGAATTATTTGTACAGGTCTAGAAAACATTTGGCAGGATAACAAAGATTTGCAAAGAGAGGAGTAGAAGATTTTTTCCCCCAACAATCTGTTCATAAGCTTAATGACTGCTGCAAAAAAAGCCTATAAAATCATCATGGTTACGTGGTGACCCACTTAGCAACCATCACGACTTACAGCTAACTCCCAGCTCAATTACAGTCATAGGTCAAGGACAACCTGTAGGGGAAAGTATCTGGCATCTGTTAACTGCAGCTTCTCTTGAGTGTTCATCTTTAGCTTATTTTCCATTCGCTTTGAAGTCCAGAGGTGAAAGGAGATAGGATATAAAGTAGTTATATTTTATGCATTATGCTGTAGAACGGGCTGCCCCTGAAAAGAATTCGGAAACTTCAGCTGGTGCAGAAAGTGATCTATGGGTTGCCAATGGTGCCAGATATATGGCATGCATAACACCACTTCTGTGTGGGCTGCATTGATTACTAGTAATATTTCTAGGTGCAATTCAAGGTGCTGGTTATCATCTTTAAAACCCTACATAGCTTGAGGCTGTGAAGAATAAAATTCAACTCCAAAGGTGTTGGAAAGCATAATAAGGATTATTGAAGGGTTTGCAAAGGCTGGTGTACCTCGGTACACACAGGCAAGAGGCCACACCCAGATTAGTTCATCCTAAACTTTTATACCTGTCCCGTACACCTTGCCACATCCTTCCTTGCCAGACCCAGTTGATAGGTCCAGTTTAGTCACATGCCCTGCAGAATAGTTCCTTTGTTCTCGCCTTTTCTCTCCTCATTCCTTGTATGTAACATTCTACTAGCCTAGGCTGAAAACTTTTCTATAGATGGAGCCTGTCTATCTAAGCTGGATAACTTCATCAGCTACAAATGATTCATCTCTCACAAGACCGAGTTACCTGAGGGATCACATTTTTCCAAGGGTTCTACCCACCTGACCAGATCTAGCAGAATTTGCATGCTTCGGATCCCATCAGCCGAAGAGTGTTAGCTAGTGGGGACCAGAAGGTGAGTGTTTTCTGCAATGGCCCCTGCTCTATGGAACATCTTCTCTTTGGAGATTAGAATGGTCTCATCCTTGTTAGCCTTTCGTAAGGCCCTAAAACCTGGCTCTGCTCCAGAATCTGGGGTGCTGAATTTTTTAAGGGGCCTGTTTCCTGGCTTTATTGCTAACTGGTCAAGTATCTTGGCTGCTTTGTATATTTATTTTTGATGTTTCTATTGTTTTTGTTGTTGTTTTAAAATGTTTTAAATATTTTGATTGTAAGATATTTTTTGAGTTGTAAGTTGCCCAGAATCATTGAGATAGTGGGGGTGGGGAACTATGGAAATTGAGCAAACAAACAAACAAATAAACAAACAAACAAACAAATAAAATTCTCTCAGGGTCCTCACTTCTCCATGAACCCCATATTCTCTTCATAGGCACCAATGAACTCAGCATTTCCTTAGTACCTTCCTACCTACTCCTGATTTTTGGAGGCTGCATGCTATAAAGCAATGTTTTTCAAACTTGGTAATTTTAAGGTGTGTGGATTTCACCCCCCAGAATTCCCTAGCCAGAAGGCTTGCTGGAGAATTATGAGAGTTAAAGTCCACACATACTTTATAGTTGCCATGTCTGAAGAACCCTGCCATAAAGTATCAACCCACATACTCTTTTTTTTTAATCCAAGAAAGTCTCTGAGTCTCTGTGCAGTAGTTTCTTGTCTGCGAAATGGAGATTCAGCCATTTTGGATTCAGAAAAATGGCTTTGAATTTGACACTCCAACCCCATTGCTGCTTTGTAGGACATTTTACAGTTCAGCTTCATCAGCTCATCTTTCAGGAAATCAGTATGGGCAAGTGGCCAAGTTCACCATGACAGTCATTTTGTGACTGGGAAAACTTTTCACTGCAGTGGCTTTGCAGAACTGACACAACCCGCCCTCAACATTCCATGTGGCAAATCCCTAAAAAACCTTGGGAACCGCTGTCGTAGCTATTTATTTCTGTCTTGAAGTATGCTTCACTGGAAGGCATGTATATCTTTAAGTATTCCCAGATGATGTCCTTTGTCCATTGCCATATATTTTTAGTCTAGAGACACCTTGTGCTTAACTGTGAGGTCTCCGTCGAGAAAGGTTAGACCACTCACAGGCTCTGTTCCATGAGAGAAGGGAACCAGTTATCTCTTCTTTCAGCCCATCGACGTCTCCTCATGTGATAGCAATGCATGATCAAGGATGATTGGATGAAATCAAGCCATGTATTACAGCCACAGATCCAGAAAAAGTAATATAAAACTTACTACGCATAAATGTATGGATGGATGCATGTGTATGTCTACCAGAAGTAAATATAAATGTAATACACAGGTAATCCTCAACTTACAACCATAATGGAGCCCAACATTTCTGTTGCTAAGTGAGACATTTGTCAAATGAGTTTTATGAGTTTTATGAGTTTTGCCCAGTTTTATGACCTTTCTTGCCACAGTGAATCACTGCAGCTGTTAAGTTAGTGACATGGTTGTTAAGTGAATCTGGCTTCCCCACTAACTTTGTTTGTTAGAAGGTTGCAAAGGGGATCACATGACCCTCGGACACTGTTTCTCAACTTCAACTAGTACTGGATGGGGAATTCTGGGAGTTGAAGTCCACACAGATTAAAATTGCTGAAGATGAGAAATAATGCTCTACTAGGGCAAGAGTGTTAATCTGGCAGCCCGTGGGCTGGATGTGTCACACGTAGGCCACGCCCACCCCAACACTGCAAAGGCAAAAAACATTGTGATATGTCACAATAAGTCACATGACACGATCGAGTTTGACACCCATGCTCTACAGTTTTGTAAACATTGCAGTTTATAATTCCAACCATTTGATGCCTATTAAGATACATTGTTGACTTGGTCTCAACCTCAGGAGAAGAGCAAGCTTGTTAATCTTCATTACGCTGATTAATCTAGTTAACTGAGTTATTTTATCCCTAGGCATGACTAGGTTTGTTTAGGGTTAGATCATACCCATGGGATTAATTCACCAGTCAATTGATCCATTTTTGGTGTTTTTATTAAACATTGGCCATCTTTTCCCCCAGTCAAATGAGTTGAGCATGTTGTGGGAACAGGCCATTAAAAAATAAAAAAAATCAGAATTGTGTGTCTGTAAACTGACTTGTTCCCCACTTGTTTGAATAGGATGTAACTATCTGCTAGAGTTGATGCCTCTGTAAATGTAATGGACACAATCTAAAATGAGCAAACGACACATTAAAATACATATTTTAGGAGAGGAGAGAAATTCAGAATAAATATTTCAGAGACTTTAAATGGGATTCCTATCCATTTTGAATCAAGCTTCCTTCTGTCTACTTAGTTCCATTCAGGCATGTGTAACGTTTTCCATTAAAGCTCTCTGAATCATTTTCCATCTTATGAATAGTTGGCAGAATGTAATGTTATTGATCAACTATCTGGCAGCAAACATAATATATGCATATATCCCTAATCAGAAGACCAAAATGAAAAAAAAAAGTGTGGTACCAATCAACCAAGTTCAGTGAGCACCAAAGACCCCTCAAAATGTATGGTGTGATGTTATGATATTCTTTCTTATATATGCTGCAATATCTTACACAAGGCCATCAGAGGCAAAGTTTGCTTTGGGTCATTCTGATGCAGGTTTCATCCCTTGTCCCAATCTCCCCTCTGTCCCCCAACGGATGCTTATGAAATATGGGGTACCTTCAATGAATGGAGTACATGGGTCTCTTAATTACATAATGTACAGAAGCTATGGAGATTCATATGCACACTCCAATAGTTTTATAAATAGAAAAGAATCAGTGTGCACCTGAATATGCAGTTTTTCCCTGCACATATTTCCAGTATACTTAGTTGAGTTGCCTTGGTCTACAGTTGTTCCTTTCGTGGGTGCATTTGTGGGGTGGGTGTATGCCTACATCACTTAAGAGGATGTATCTATCCCATGATTAAATCAATAGTGTCGCATTGCGTTTGATAGGGCTTACTTCCAAATAGGTTGCAGTGCTAGTCCTAACTAACTAACTGACCTTGAAATGCGCTTTAAGATCTGGAATGAAAATTCCAATCCGCTTTATTGATTGCAAATTCAGAACCGGCATGGTGAATTTATTCAGGATTAATAAATCTGGAAGAGAAAATACAGGTGCCATTACCCCCAGAACATTAATTGAAATCTGCCTTTTTTTCCCCCTCTGATCATTGTGAAAGGAATACACAAATGCTCATAATTACACAGTCTTTAGTCAAGAAAGCTGAATGTCATTACCTGGATTTTGCAGGCCGTGTGATAACAAATGTTGAAATGGTGGTGCAAAAAAAAAAAAACAACCCCAACCCCATGGATTTATGTATTCATCTCTGCAGAATCTCAACCAGGCTCGAAAATGTGTTAATACACTCTGAATAAATGGAAAACAGAAGACATTTGGTGAAAAGGATTAAGCCTTAAAAAAATATATATATCTGTTCTAAGGTAAGCCGCTGAACAACTGAAGACAACTCAGGGAGGTCATTAAAGGCATTTAAATTAAGAAAGATAACTAGCCAGTTTGAGAAGGCAATTTAGAGGAAGTATCTCCTCAATTGGCATAATTTAAGTCAGGGGTAGTCAACCTTGGCTCTTTTATGACTCGTGGACTTCAACTCCCAGAATTCCTGAGCCAGCACAGCTGGCTCAGGAATTCTGGGAGTTGAAGTCCACAAGTCATAAAAGAGCCAAGGTTGACTACCCCTGATTTAAGTATACATAATGTGATACTTGGAGCAACGGCTGATTGACACCTAAATTATAAGGTATTGTTACATTCTTTGCCTCCCTTCCTTCTTTCTCATTTCTAAAATTCAACACACACACCCCCAAATAATAAATACAAGGACAGATCACATCGGAAACTCCTGTTCCCAAGGAGCCATCTCAAGAGTGACAGACAGACAATATACAATAGTCCTTCTCCCCCCCCCCCAAAAAAAAGCAGAGTCTTGCCCAGTCAGACCCAGAGATCCATTCATAGGGAGCTGTTTTCAATATCTGGGGTTGGATTAAGCCTTTTTGATTAACACCCAGGAGCCACCTGCATTTCAATAAGGGAGGGGGAGGGGAAGGAAAATGAATGCCATCACATAGAGAGAATAGCAACTTTGGATGAAGAGAGCCACAGCTGCCTTCCTTTTCCCCCCAGTGAATGAAAGGACCTCTGCTCAGTGATCACATGTGGTGTCAAAGCAAGAGTTTCTCTTCTATTGTAACATGCAGATTGAATAACTCTTGCCAGAGTGCTCGGGCTCTCCCAGGCAGCTGCGCATACTCCAAAGGACTATTTGCTCCTTCCTGTTTGCATTCCTCTGCTCCGAGAGAATGAGGTTTCTTTTCCAAATCAGCTTCTGTGGCTGGGCCTGGCTTTTTCCTGATCCCCCTGATTGTCTTCCAAAACCCTGTCTCCAGGTGTGGGGTCTGCAGTTCCTTTCCTTTCAAGCACTCCGTGGACAAGGACCGAGAAGTCCAAAGAGCATCGGAGTTTCTCCATGTTGTTCTGCTTCAATCAGCGCTGGATTTGAAATACAAAGGAGCCCTTGACAAAGCTAAGCAAGCTGTTCTACATTCTCTTGTTAGGTCCCTCCAATAGCCAGCCTCTGCCTGTTATTTTTAAGGCGAAGATAAGTTTTGTCTGAATTGCGATGCATTGGAGAGCAAGACCACCACCTAAGGATGATGTTAGCCCAGTGCAAGATGAATGCCAAGGCAAAGAATGGCCTTGTTAGGACACACCAAGATGAGAGTAAGAGTCCAGTCTGTTTATGTTTGCAACTAGTTATGAAAGGTGTCTGAATTGCGATGCATTGGAGAGCAAGACCACCACCTAAGGATGATGTTAGCCCAGTGCAAGATGAATGCCAAGGCAAAGAATGGCCTTGTTAGGACACACCAAGATGAGAGTAAGAGTCCGGTCTGTTTATGTTTGCAACTAGTTATGAAAGGAACAACCATCTTTATTTTTGATGTCATCACAATGGCTTCATATTTCTTTGCACAGCAGGAGCGCAAGATGTTATTGATGTCAAAAGGTGCATTGTGACATCACAGAACCTGCTTCTTACATATTTGTGTACTGCAACATTTTGTCATTGGGACCCCCTCTGGCCACCCACAGTGTACAGTACTCTTCCCCAATTCAGCACATTTGAGATATACTAGGACTATAATCCACTGAAGTCCCAGGTAGCAGAGCTTTGGGAATTTTACAATGACTGCCCCAGTGCCCCTTGAGGGGTGGATGGGGATCACACCTGCTTTTAGGTGGCCAGTATAGAAATTTACTGTTGGACAAGAAAGTGGAACCAATAGAACTAGAGACAAAGCATTGTGTTGGATGACTAACACGGTGCAAGAACCAATCTGCTTGCAGTTTAGAAGAGGCACAGGGCAAGGAGAAGACCAGCCACTTCATCCACTGTAAAGGGCCCAACAAGAACTAAGCATGTTTAATTATCACTGAATACTGAGTGTCTGGAGGAAGTAGTGGAATATTCTGAAGGAGGGCAAGGATAGGTGGCTGGCTTAAATATTATATGAGAGCGCAAAATTATGAGAATACCTTCATTTGTTTGGCCAGATGATCCTCTTCTCATCGCTAATTGGCTTGTCCTCTCTGAATCTGTCATATATTTTTAAACTCACTATATTCAAAAAGACTTTCGCATTTTACTTCTAGGGTTTTCTAAGCATCCAAGCAAAATGAAATAGAAGTAAACGTAGTTTTTGCCTGGGACTAATGGATCAATGCAAAAGTTCCAGGTATTCTGTAGATCCCAAACAATCCCTTCCTCATTTTCTGAACATTTTAAAACTCTGCCAAACTCTCTCTTTCCCCTTAACAAAAGTCTGTTTGTGAGAAGGTGCTGAGTCCAGATAATCTGTTTAATTTCTTCCTTCTTTCATAGCCCTTTCTTCTTCCATTTCTTCTTCTACTACAAGGCTCTCTGGTTGTGTTTATTCAGGTACAGACTCCACAACACATCCGCGAATCAAATTCGCAGAAACCTCTTGTGAAAGATGCTCAAGAGCCATTTTTCCCCTCTACAAGAAACTCTTCTAATGGGTTCATTTTCTAGCTGAAAAATGAAGACACCTGATTGCTGTCTGTACTGAAGTTAAAATTACACCATTGGCCCCATCTTCCCAAAGCGCCCTATCAAATACACTGAGAAAAAATGCAACCAAACTGGTGATTGAATTCCATTAAAGGGATGTCAGCACAACATCTGCTCTTAAGCCTGAAGTTTTGATCACACAAAGAAGTCTCTTGAGTTCCTGTGGAGATTGAGTTACAGCCCATGGAGCTTCTAGTTACAGCTGATGGTTGGGAAAAATGGATTACCTACAGAAGCTTATTCAAGCCTATAAGTCTAGAAGAGAAGATAGTTGTGCTAACTCCAAGTTCCATGAAAGTCCCTTCACAAGAAGTACATTGAAGATGGAGCATTGTTGATTGAAATGTTCTCCCCACATATAAAAATAACATATCAGGGGGAAAAAAAGACATTAGAAAACTTGATGACCTGTCACTTCTCTGTGTGCAGACATTCATCTCCAAATTGCACATGAAGAATATGGTGCAGGATTTTTTTATTTCATTTTCAGAAGAGGTGGTTGTGTGCATGTGTCAACAAGCTATTTGAAAATTGGAGATAAGAGAGAATGTGGATGAGTAGGCAAATTCAAGTGTAGTAAAATGATTGTGGTACGTCAAGGAGATGGTCACTAAAATGGAACCGAATACATGTCAAATACAAAGCAACATCTCATATCTGCTATTTTATTAGACTTGTACCCTGTATTTCATTCAGGACCTCAGGGTGACTTACATAATATCCCTCCTCCAATTTACCCTCCAAACAATGAGATAAATTAGTTGAGAGGACAACTGGCCCAAATTCACCCATTTTTCATTGCTGGAGGTGAACTTGAACCTGATTCTAATCCAAAATATTAACCACTGTCCACACTGTTTCTCTTAGGTAAATGAGTTGACCTCAATCGCTAGTGACTTCCTGATAATTCTTATATAGTTTTCTTAATAACAATATGGGGGTGGCTTGCTGGTGCTGTCTTCTGGGAGGTAAGGTTTTTCTTTGTACTTTTCTGGCTAGTTTATAGCCTTGGTGGTCTTCCATCCTACTCCTAACCAACACTTTTTGTCATGAGTAAAGATCAGTTTTTGCAATCAGTCAAGATCAATTCAGTGCTGCCAATCTTACCAAACCTATTTATTTTTATGTATCATCATCAATTTTATTAGGGTCAGAGACTAGCCAACAAATAATAATAGTAGTAAATAATAGTATAAATAATAATAATAGTAAAAAATAAAAATAAAAGACAGACAGACAGAACAATATATTGCGACTGGTGCTGGGTTAACACCGGGCAGTTAAAGTTTGCCTAATTTTACATACAGCATAGCAGAATTTGGCCACATTCAGAGAAACTATGCCATACTGATCTGATAACAGTAGCTTCAAGTAAAAAAGATGAGTGTTTCCTGGATATTTTATTAGGTAAAGTGTTATAAATAGAGTCTGTGAGTCCTTATAGAAGGTGCAGTCAAGCAGGATGTGAGCTATAGTTTCAATGGCCTCTTGTTCACAGGGGCACAGTCTCAGTTCATATGGCACTTTTCTGTATTGGCCCTCCAAAACTGCTGTGGTTATTTCCATGTATTTGATTTTAATTGATCCAAGAGGCATTCATAGCAGATTTTGTGTTAAGTTATTTTTGAAACAACTGATAACAAAACTATAGATGATATCTCAGGAAGGTTACCTGAGGAAAGATTTTTTTTCTCTTTTCTTCTTGCCAAAATGTTAACAAGTAAATACCAATTATTTTTGGAACATGATGGCTTAATAATAATAATAATAATAATAATAATAATAATAATAATAATAATAATAATAATAATAATAATAATAATAATAATAATAATATCCTTTGAAATACAGAGATAGATTAGAAACATGGACAGAAAGATGCTGTTACTCATCAGTTGTCTCCTGGTTGACCATAGCAAGAACCAACTGTTGGCTTATATAGGCTTTAAGTTTTACCTAAAAGAGCCCTTATTAAGGAATGCCACTTCACAACAGGCAACTGTTGCAACACAACAAATTGGGCTTGGGTTTCCAGGTATTTTTGGCCTGTAACAACATTAGCCAGCATGGCTAATTAGGAAAATAAGTGTTTTAATTCAACAATGTCTGGAGATTGGGAAACTCTAAAAGAGAACACACTAGAGAACCATTCATATGTAAGTGGTGCAACTTGATCAATAAATTAATTTTCAGTTAGTAAGTTAATAAAGCAATATTTGGCTTTATAATATACCCCCATAAAGAAGCTAGTGTCAGGTGGAAGATTTATTTCCTGCCCCTATTCCTCCACTTTGATTTTCTCAATTATTTCATGTAGTTTTTTTTGTCCCCCTGCACTTTTAACTTCCAAACAATCTAATTCAAAATGGAAATGCATTAACTTTTAGTTTAAACTGTGGAAACCGCCCTCCCTCCTCATATCATTGTTTGTTAATATAACCTTTTTGGAGAAAGATAGAAAAAAAACATTCAAGTCTGGGGAATTTGCAATTAAAAGAATTTGATGCATTAGCAGGTTTTAAGATTAATAAACAAAAGACAAAGGTGTTAACAAAAGTGTGAAAATAGATCAAGCAGAATTGATGAATAAAATGAGTTTTAAGATTGAGAAGAAGTAAAATATCTGGGTATCTCTATGACAACTATGAATTGTATGTTATTTCAAAGTAACTACTGTATATTAAGACATGGAATGAAGTTTTAAAAAACATGCTAAGATGGGAGAAACTGCAACTGTCATTGCTGGGGAGAATTTCTGTGATAAAAATGTGTGTCTTGCCTAGAAGGATGTTTTTGTTTCAGACAATACCTGCTTTGACAACCCATGCACAATTTAAATAGTGGCAGAAGGATATATCTAAATATGTGTGGCAGAGGAATAAAATAAATAAATAAATACGGTTACAAGATAAAAGAGGAGGATTGGGTTTACCTGATTTGAAATTGTGTTTTGTAGGTTACTGTTTGGTTTGGATGAAAGAGATGGGTATTGCTGAGAAATACAAAGCTTTGGGTTTTTGAAGGACATGACCTGAGATTTGGGTGACATAGATATTTGTGATAATATAAAGTCAAGGTTAATGTGCCATATTGAGAAAATGGAATAGATACAAACCATGCATGTGCTTAAAAACACCTTTGTGGATCTCAGCACAAGAAGTTATGAAACTTTGTTTTTGTAGCTACTTCTTTGAATCTTTTTTATTTGTTTTCTATTTTCCTTTTGCATGTTTTCCTTTCTTGAACTTTTAGCTTTCTTTTTGATTTTTTTCTTTTTTTTAATTTATGTTAGTTTGTTTGTTTGTTAGTTTTTATCTTTATATATACACACCATTTTACAACAAATTCAGAATCAAATGGAAAATTATTGGAGGATTGTTTCTATGATGCTAGATCAAGCACTGACTATAGGCATTCCTGTCAAAAGATAGGTCCGAAAATACATGAGAATAATTTACTAACGGTATATATTGTGATGTGTCAACTTTCCACAACTTCTGGAGGCAGATTGTTCAACTGATTAATTGTTCTGTCAGGAAATTTCTCCTTAGTTCTAGGTTACTTCTGTCCTTGATTAGTTTCCAATCATTGCTTCTTGTCCTATCCTAAGATGCTTTGGAGAACAGCTTGACCCCCTCTTCTTTGTGACAGCTGCAGCTGCCAAAAAGGCCAACACAGTGCTAGGATGCATTAACAGAGGGATAGAATCAAGATCACATGACGTATTAATACCACTTTACAATGCCTTGGTAAGGCCACACTTGGAATACTGCATCCAGTTTTGGTCACCATGATGTAAAAAAGATGCTGAGACTCTAGAAAGAGGCATATAAGGAAAGGATGGAAACTAATCAAGAAGAGAAGCAACCTAGAACTAAGGAGAAACTTCCTGACAGTTAGAACAATTAGCCAGTGGAACAACCTGCCTCCAGAAGTGGTAAATGCTCCAACACTGGAAGTTTTTAAGAAGAGACTGGACAGCCATTTGTCTGAAATGGTATAGGGTTTCCTGCCTGAGCAGGGGTTTGGACTAGATGACCTCCAAGGTCCCTTCCAACTTTATTATTATTATTATTATTATTATTATTAATAATAATAATAATAATAATAATAATAATAATAATAATAATAATAATAATAATAATAATTTTTATCCCTTAGATATTGGAAGACTGATATCATGTCACCCCAGTCCTTCTTTTCATTAAATTAGACAAACCCAATTCCCGAAACCATTCTTCATATGTTTTAGCCTCCAGTCCCCTAATCATCTTTGTTGCTCTTCTCTGCACTCTTTCTAGAGTCTCAACATCTTTTTTATGTTGCGGCGACCAAAACTGGATGCAATATTCCAAGTGAGTGGTCGTACCAAGGCATTATAAAGTGGTATTAACACTTGCATGATCTTAATTCTATACCTCTGTTAATGCAGCCTAGGACTGCACTGGGTATTCTGGCAGCTGCAGCACACTGCTGGCTCATATTTAAGTGATAGTCCACTAGGACTCCAAGATCCTTCTCACAGTTGCTACTATTGAGCCAGGAACTGCCTATGCCATACCTGTGCATCCATAAGTGAACAGGCACAAGCTCTATATGGCTTGAATGTTAAATATGACATCCTTCTGAAAATATATATGCATAGTTGCTGCTTGTGTTTGTTAACAGATTCAAAGTTAGAAAACAGTGAGTATTGCAAATGCAAAAGTTTGAATATCCTTTCAGTCAATCATTGTAACAGCTTCTTTGGCAGAAATAACATAATTCAAACATTTCCTGTCACCGGTTAAAAAATCTTTCTATTCTTGCTTTGGATCTTTTTGCCACTCTTCCTTTCAGAATTCTTCTAAAGCATAAATAGGCTTAGGTTCCCTTGCAGGTGTCTCTTTCAACAATATTTCAATAACAACATTCAACAATATTTTAAATTGGAGGTCTATGAAGACCATTCCAAAAACATCCTCTTTTTTTCCCCCTGTAAGTACTTCATAGTTGTTTTGGAGGTATTTGAGATAATTATCTTACTAAAATATTCAATCTCTTTTCAACTTTAGCTTCTTCAATGCCTGGGACTTTCATTTCTAGGATGTGTGGATACTAAGTTGAACCATTTTTTCTTCCACTCATGCAGTAATTCCTATGGTACCGGCTATTTCACAACTCCAAAGCATAATAGACTTTAATGATTGTTATACTATATTAGATTAAATTAGATTTCAAAAATATAATAATATATTTTTGGTTTTCCAAAAGAGACTGGACAACCATTTGTCTGAAATGATATACTGTATTCTCTCCTGCTTGAGGAAGGGGGTTGGACTAGAAGACCTCTGAGGTCCCTTCCAACTCCATTATTCTATGTTCTATGTTCTATCATGCTGTGCTGGGTGGGGAGGGTGTTGGCAAGGCCTGTTTCTTCAAATGTTTTACTGTTTTTCAGCCCCCCAAAGAGCATTGTTGTTATGGTTGAACAGTTCAATTTTTATTTCATCAGTCTAAAACAATTTGTTCCAAAGCACTTCAAGCTGGCCACTGATTTTTTTTTTTTTTTTTGCATACTTTAGGTAATGGTTTTTTGTGATGGGGTCAGAGAAAAGGTTTCCTTTTGACAACTCTCCCGCACAAGTTTTCTTGTACAGTATAAGCAATACTATTCTGGGGACAACTACACCATTGTTATCTAAATTTTCTAGCAAATCATCCCTTTTGTAATTCTGGTCATTTTTTCAGGCCATTCTAGCCGAGATTTGTCTTGGTCTTCGAGTTTATGTCTCACCGTCAGCGAAGCCATTAAAACACACCTAGCAACTCTGAGCAAGCGAAGACGCCCTCTTGAAAGTGCCGGGTGTACTAGGTTTTCACTATGCAAATTCCTGAGCGAGGGTGTTCTCAGAGAAGGTTACCATAATCCGAATTAGACGGTGTTGTTTCTCTGCGTCATATAATATATGTGTGTATATGCATAATTCCTTATTTATTTATTTGTTTGTTTATTTGTTTATTTATTTTTGTCATATTCATGTAATATACATTGGAGGTAGTGACCCTTTGAGAACTGTATGCAATGAAATTTCATTTTAATGTATGCTGATTAGTATACATTCAAAGTGACAATAAAGTTTCTATTCTATTCTATTCTATCCTATTCTATTCTATCCTATCCTATCCTATCCTATCCTATCCTATTCTACAGTATTGTATTGTATTGTATTGTATTGTATTCTATTGTATTCTATTCTATTCTATTCTATTCTATTCTATTATTTTATAATAATAATAATAATAAAGTTGGAAGGGACCTTGGAGGTCATTCTATTCTATTCTATTCTATTCTGTTCTGTTCTATTCTATTCTATTCTATTCTATTCTATTCTATTCTATTCTATTCTACAGTATTCTATTCCATTCTACAGTATTCTATTCTGTTCTAGAGTATTCTATTCTATCCCATCCCATCCCATCCCATTCTATTCTGGAATGAAATTCCATTCATTTTCAGTTATGCTCAGTGCCTGCTCCTGTGATCATTTAGCATCAACGTAGGACCCATTTGGCCAGGCTTTTGATTGAGTCCATAAGCTGTTGGATCATTTAGAGCTTTTTTTGTCGCTGTTGTCCTGGTCCTGCTTTATAGATTGCACTTTCCTAATTTTGCATAACTTTATTAATTTGGCCTATTGTGACTTGCTTTGCCATTTACTTTTAGTGAAAGAAAGCAAGTTAGAAATTGTTATCAAAGAAAGAAATAAAATCTGAAGTTAAGAACATTCCCTCAACATATCCCACCATCCAAGGCTTTCATGGGTCCACCCCATTGCCGATGCTTCCTCTCAAGACCTCTGTCCGAGGTCAGGATTATACATAGAAGCAGATACAGGGTAGTTCTCGACCAACAACCGTTCATTTAGTGACCATTCAAAGTTACAATGGCATTGAAAAAAGGGACTGATGATCATTTCTCACACATATGACTATTGCAGTATCCCTGTGGTCACATGATCAAAAGTCGGGCACTTGGCAACTGGTTCATATTTATGATGGTTGCAGTGTCTACTGGGGTCACATGATCACTTTTTTGCAGCCTTCTGACAAGCAAGGTCAATGGGGAGGCCAGATTCACTTAACAAACACATCACTCACTTAACGACTTCAGTGATTCACTTAACAACTGTGGCATGAATGGGGCAAAACTCTCTTTAACAAATGTCTCGCTTAGTAACATAAATTTTGGGCTCGATTGTGGTCATAAGTCGAGGACTACCTGTACATAGCATATTTAATGAATGCGATTATTGTAGCAAAATAGTAATACTTGGCTAACATCCTATTTGACTAATATCCTATTAGCCAAACAGCACAGAAGTACATTTGCAAGAGTTCATTATTTAGTAACCCCTCTCTTCCTGATAATAACTTTTTTTTATCTTCTCACATTTATGCAATAATACAATGCAATGTAACACATTTTACAATACAATCATTTGCTCACAATACATTCGATCCCTTCTCTTTTAGGTGCTCTTGTAATATTGCAGCACAAAATAAATTTCACACCTTTGTCTCTAAACAGGTAAGCTGGACAATGTTGTTAGAGATCTAATGACAGAGTATAAAGGGATAACGAGCCTTAATATTATCAGTAGGACTTATTCCAAGAAATTAAATTTCTAAAGGGTCCACTTCCAAACTTAGTTTCAACATTAGTATTAATATCAGCATTAGTATTGGTGGGTATAGATAATTAGTATGCAAAAAAAGGGCAAAGACTAGATGGTGATTCACACAATACACTGCAGGCTTGTACAAAAGGACGATTATATAGTTATAGCTACCATCTTGACTGTTCTTGACACGTGCACATATGCCACAGCTGTCTTGTTTCAAACCTACAGGAAACATAAATAGATTTGATTTTAAATTGGTGATAGGAATGGAAATTGATGGAGCCACTTTTGAAAGCAAAGGGAAGAAGTGAGTAGGAGAGATGGCTCTTTCACCTGCCTGCGGCAGCAAACTCTGTCCCCAGATTTCTTTTCTCAAATATTCTTTTCAAATATTTTTTTTTTTTAAAAAATTGGGCTGAGAAAGAGAAGGGTGGGTTTGCAGTCCTCCACGGGAGCCTCTCCGAGGTATTATTAAACTTCTCCTTCCTTCTGCGTGTTTAAACATACAGATCCACTGCCCTTGTCTCTGTTTGGCTCTCAGTCAGTCTGGTTCCATTAAGATTTAAATCCCTTCCCTTATAATGACCTCAAGATCCAGCATGACACTCCACCTAAGTTAAGCAGGGCAATCTGAGAGGAACGGCTTAAGATCTTCCTACATTCCATCTGCCTTGAAGAGATGACAGGGCGGGTGACTCGCTGCTCTGGTACGTGGGCCTGTTAACACTGATTGATGGTGATGGCATGTTTTCCCCTGCCTTTCACAGAGCCCAGTTTCCCTGTCACTGAACTGACACTGAACTCCCTCGTCTCCTCCTGCCTGAGAACCCAAAGCCAGATGTGAAAGGGGCAAAGAAGCAGAGAAGAATAGAGCCCGCAGCCTAATGACAGCTCTTTCGAATTTCTCAGGTGGGATTAGGGGCTCAGGAGAGTCTCTCCAGAAGCTGCCTTCACAAAACCAGCCAGTCATTGTGCAATTATGTCTCTTTCTTTTAAGCCTTGCACTTCCGGAAAGGCTGGTGAAAAGCTAGGGATGATGAAAAGTGGGGCTGTCTTGCATCAAGAAATATCCCAAGATCCAAGGCTGCTGGAAGTTTGACCACCCGGGCCATAATTCTCCTGAGGCCTAGAATTGTGATAAGCATTATATCGCAACCTGTGGATCACTGCATTGATTCAAAATCCAACAAGTAAAATTGGTCAGCTCAAACTCAGTTTGATTCAGCAATTCAAGTAGTAAATTAAAGCTCTTTTAAGTCAAGATTTAAAATCAATTAAAGATTTAAAATCAATTGCCAAAAAAGCCAATGCAATCCTAGGCTGCATTAACAGAGGTATAGAATCAAGATCACGAAAAATAATACTACTGATTTATAATGCCTTGGTAAGACCACCCTCGGACTACTGCATCCAGTTTTGATCATCACAATATAAAAAAGTTCTTGAGACTCTGAAAAGGATGTAGAGAAGAGCCATAAAGATGATTAGGGGGCTGAAGGCTAAAACATATGAAGAACGGTTAAAGGAACTGGGTATATCTAGTCTAGTGAAAAGAAAGATTAGGGGCAACATGATAGCAGTGTTCCAATATTTGAGGGACTGCCACAAACAAGAGGGGATCAATCTATTTTCCAAAGCACAAGAAGGCAAGATAAAAAGCAATAGATGGAAACTGAACAAAGAGACGCAAACTGGAACTAAAGAAAAATGTCCTGATAGTAAGTACAACAAACCAGTGGAACAGCTTGTCTTCAGAAGTTGTGGGTTCTCCAACACTGGAGCCTTTTAAGAAGAGAGTAGACAGCCATTTGTTTAAAATGGTATAAAGTCTCCTGCTTGAGCAAGGTGTTGAACTAGAAAACCCCCAAGATCCCTTCCAACTCTGTTATTCTGTATTTTGTAAATCAGGTGGCAGACCTGTTATTTCACATGCTGAGCAATGAGCATTTTGAATTGGTTCAGTATTTTTAGGAATCATCTTTGGTGGGGGGTGGGAGAAAAGAGGTCAGAGCAATAATGAAAAGTTGATATGTCACACGGGGGCAGGATTGTCCTGGTTTAGCAATGTGGAGAATCTGAAAATTCTTTTTCCAATCTGGATTAAACATATTTTACCGACAATTGTATTGCTTCCTTGTGTGCTTCCCTCATTCCCAAAGTGGCAGAGAATTGTAGAACTGATTTAGGGGTTTTTTTTGGGGGGGGGGGGAAATCACAATAAAATGAGGACTAGCAGTCACCAAAGGAAGCTAGCAAGTTACCCATTTATGCGTTAATCCTGGGTAAAAACCATACTTTCGTTTAACTGATTAGTCAGTTGAATGTTGAAACCTGCTTATAAGTAACAGTCAAAAATTGGTAAATCAATGCAGATCAGATAATAGAAATATGTGCTAAGCTCCACACAGAAAAGTGTGTACCGAATTCAGATTAGTCTGAATTGTAGAATTATTAACTGATCAGCATAAATACCTCCTTCTTTCAGAAATTCACTTCTGCTACCTGGGATCATCATTAAAAGATTTGAGCAGTAGATATATCTCACTTCTTCTGTTGCAACCTGTTCTATTCTCTAAGGACTAAATGCCTAGGGAGTCGTGTTGTACTGAGATTGAAACATGATTTGTTCATCCGGAAAAGCAGATTTCTAAATGTATGTATGGGCTCTTCTGCTGTCATCCAGTATGAGAGCTTATAAAAATTACACCAAAATATGGGTTCTTGCATTTGAAGTGGCTGCAGGAAAGAGACAGGTTGGAGAATGTCTCTTTTGGTGCCAGTTATTATAAATAGAAGATCCGTCATCTGCTATTGGTTCTTCAGTCCATGAAGTGGCCACCTGCTTCTCTTTCTTCTCTTCCTCTACTTCTCCTGCCACCTATGGCAAGAAAAGCCAGGGGAAAGGAGGGGAAACGGATTGTCTGATGCTGCTTTTCTGATCAAGTGGGTCAGTGGTGGGATTCAAATATTTGAACAACCGGTTCTTGTGTGGATGCCGTTTCTGGAAGTCCATTCTGGGCCTGGGCAACAAAAAATTAGCTACCGATGCAAACTGGCTGAATCCCACCACTGAAGTGGGTCTTTCCGTGGGTTGAGAACATTGGCTCTCCCAGTTCTTTCCACTGTCATCCACTTTAAAGTTAAAAGTTAAAAAAAAAGGAAAGGGGGATTTTATCAGTGGGAGAATCTGCTCCCAAAAGACAAATGGCCCTGAATATCAGTAGCTAGAGACTGAGGAAATTATGCCCACAGCAACTTCAAATGGGTTAAAGTTACCTTGATACTGTATGATGCTCTTCCAATGGATGAATTTGCTGGAAGAAATGAATAGGGAGACCTTTAAATCTGGAACTGGAAAAAAAAATAAGTTCACCCTGCTTTCTCAGCAGGTCAGGTGTGACTTGAACACCACATTATCAGTTCACATCATCTAAATCTATTTGCTGAAGGATCTCCAATTTGCTTCCAGCTGACTGCGCAGAATAGCTCCAAGAAGGTATACAATAAATGTGTGCATTCACTTATTTATAGCCTGTCCACTTTTATGGGAGAATTCACAATTTGTAATAGACTATATGATATCTATAATCTAACATGAAATAAAAATAAGTAATCCTTTAAATCATAAATAGCAGTGACCCCAATTAAGATAAACAAAGAGGCACAGGAGAGAGATACAGTAAAGGAGAACCAGGCTGGCCTTGAAATGCTCAGAAGAAGACATTCCAAACCAGGGACACTCATNTTTTTTTAACAATTACAATCTTTAGTGCTTAGTAAACAACATGTTTTCTGGGTTCGCATATTTAACATTAACTTTTTCAATGTAAATCTGTTCGTTATTGTACAATCCAGTGTTTTTTCCCTGATTCTCCTTTCTTCTCCATATTTTTTCCATTTTCCCCTCATTACACAGTTACAATTCTTGTTACTGTTGATGCATACAAAGTTAAATATAAACATCCTCATCATATTTTACTGATATTTTACAAATAATAATATCAATTCATAAATCAATATCCTGTTTATCATGCTCTTGTTAAAGTTTAATTTCCCATCAATATTAAAAATATCTTTGTCAGTTATGATTTTCTCAATATTAATTACATTTGTATAGCTAAGAATTTTATTTATGCCAGCCATCCTCTTATTTTCATATTTCCCATATCAAAAAAAGAAAGAGAAAAAAGGCTATTTTAATTCAAAATCATATCTTTCATTATAAAAGTCTAATTATATCTAAGGGTCATCCATTCTTTTAATCATATTCAAACAGATATTTAATCATATAATGCCCCCTCTAATAGGTCAAATCTTTTATTTCTCACTCTTCTAACTCTCTTTCTTTGCCAAGTAGCTTTCCAGGCCAAGGGAATTAAATCGCCCATGAATTTTCCTTCTATTTTTGTAAATGTTGCTTGGAATAAGGAAGACAATTTAGGTAGGGTATTTTTAGGAGGGAATTCCACCCATTTATATTCCTTAAGCAATTCCCACTTTCCTTCTCCCTCAATTTCTCTTTTCATTTTTTGTCTCCCAAGTTGTGACATTTCCCCTGACAGCTCTATATTCCGTTTTTAAAAATCTTCTTCCTTATCATCAGGTATATTTTGCAGACCTAAGGGGTAAAGCACCTTTTCCATTTTTGTTATGACTAAGTCTTGCAGTATTTTATTTGTATATGGTAGTTTATATTTCCCTTCTTTTATCTCTTCTGTCTCTGGGTCAATTTCCTCTGCTTCATCTTCTGATTTCTGGTTTATTTGTTCCTATTTTGTAGTCGTTGTCTGGGAATTTTCTAATTGTAGATTTAATCTGGAGAATTGCTCATTTATATTATCTAAATTGTTTTTAGTCTCATTATTATTTCTTTCTGGGTCCTCGTATTGTGCGATAATTGTTTGGTGAATTAGTTGTAGCATAGAGTATATTTCCTTCTGAAAGGCATTCATTTTTTCTTGAGGCATCATTCCTAGCCTTTGTAATCCAATAGATTCCAGAATACGAGTCTAGGCCTAAAAGCAATATTTTTGAGACAATCCTTTGTCTCAGGCGTCCAAGAATTGTCAGTCAGGCAAGGTTGTAATCTACAATGTTCAAAGTGTTCAAAATGTTCAACCACCCTGAAAACAGTTCAAAAGTCTCTCCCAGCCAGATGTAGTCAAAAGTCATTTTTTTTTCTTTTTCTCCCAATAGTTCTTGAGATAGAGGTCCAAGCTCAATAGGTGTTTATAATCCAAGGTCAGATGACTTCCCTACAGTTCTTCAGGCTGGTCTAAATGAGAGAATATGATAGGATAGGATAGGATAGGATAGGATAGGATAGGGTAGGATAGGATAGGATAGGATAGGATAGGGTAGGGTAGGGTAGGGTAGGGTGGGATGGGATGGGATGGGATGGGATGGAATGAAATAGAATAGAATAGAATAGAATAGAATAGAATAGAATAGAATAGAATAGAATAGAATAGAATAGAATAGAATAGAATAGAATAGAATAGAATATTTCTTATTGACCAAGTGTGATTGGACACACAAGGAATTTGTCTCCTGGGCATAAGCTCTCAGTGTATATACAAACAACAAAGTGATAAATCATAAATCATAAGATACAAACAACAAAGTGATAAATCATAAGATACCAATAAGAGAGGGTAATGGGAACGGTGAGAAGGATAATAGCAATGCAATGTTACTACATGGGTATTGTATCTGAGATATTGTATTGTATATCTGAATGTTGTATTGCATTGTATCTATCTGATCTATCTCAGATACAAGAGGTCACAATGGACATTTTTCTTTCTTTGCTTTTGCACTGCTGTACCTAATAACTGTACATATTTTCCATACATTTATTGCTGTGGTGACACAGTGGTTAGAAGGCAGTACTTCTGTCAGCAGTCAGCAGTTACTTCTGCTGACACTGCCAACTGTCACAGTTTGGCAGTTCGGTTCTCACCGCCTCAAGGTTGACTTGGCCTTCCATCCTTCCAAGGTTAGTAAAATGAGAACCCAGATTGTTGGGGGCAACATGCTGACTTTGTAAACCACTTAGAGAGGGCTGTAAAGCATTGTGAAGTGGTATATAAATCTAAGTGCTATTGCTATTGCTACACACAATCTAGGCAGGCGTATCCAACCCACAGCCCACAGCCGCATGCAGCCCTGGACAGCTAGAAATGCAGCTGCACAAGATAATAAAAAAAATATAAAAAATAAAGTTTGTTATTCATATACCTTAACTATATTATATATTTTATAAGCCCAAGAATATTCCTCTTTACCCAATGCGGCCCAGGCAAACCAAAAAGTTGGACAACTATGAGCTAGGGTTTACCAAGTATCATATCATTCCTTATAAAAATTTTGTTTTCCAAATTTAAATGTCACATTTGGATAGATGAACTGAATAAGACTAAGAAGAGGAAGAGGAAGGTGAGGAAGAAAAAAGCTATGAAAATCTGAAATCTTCACTGATTAATTTTGAAAACATCACAAAATCTTTCAATTACATGGGATGACAAAAATCCATACATTACATTTTCACTTTGAATGACATTTTTTTCTTATCTTAAATGTGCTTTCTTTATACAATATATGTACATATTTTCAGATGGATTTCCTTACTACAATACATATATTTTCACTTGTAATTTTACTTAACCCCTTATTATTTTTAATTTGTCCTAATATAATACATTCTTGTACATTCTCTTTGTGTGCACTTTTCTCAAATGAAAGTATATTTAATATATTTTAATTAAGAAACTGCACCGTAAAATGCAAAGGAATAGAAATAAGAAGATTCAATTTATGAATTGGTTCGAGAAGAAGAGGTCTGGTCAACGTACAGTACATTAAAATAGGAACCGAACTAATAACTTTGCCATCCTTATAAATTCTTGAAAGTTCGTATGCCTTTATACAAAACTACTCTGTACAGATGAGCAGTTCAGTTCACTTCTGGCTTGTTCTGAATCATCCATTTGATTTGGATGACTGATTTCATCCAAACTTGATGACTTGAATTGACTTAGAAAATTAGATCCATTTGAAGATCAATTTGAAAAAAGACATCAAATTTGAGTCAGTAGCTGTGAATTGTCAGTCTAATTTGGAAAGTCCAAATTAAGCCGCTTTGAATCAAACTTCTGAGCTGAGTCTTTGCACAAACCTATTATCTTGGGGCCTCTAAGAAATGGTATTCCTGCTTTTACTGAAACTCTCACAAAACAACAATAATGGAAAAGTATGAGACAAATGTACTGATGAGCTTACGGGGAAAAGAAAAGTAGACTATGATGGCACGAGCAACACTAGAGGTTTGGCTTCTGGTGACTATGTGCTTCAATGGCAAACATTTTGTGATACCCAGTCTCCCTTCCATTGTATCTATAAAAGATATAACAGAATAACAGAGTTGGAAGGGACCTTGGAGGTCTTCTACTCCAACCCCCTGCTCAAGCAGGAGACTCTATACCATTTCAGACAAGTAGCTGTTCGGTTCTTCTTAAAAGCCTCCAGTGATGGAGCACCCACAACCTCTGAAGACAAGTCATTCCGCTGGTTGATTGTTCTCATTAAACAATTAGTAAGAACCTCTACATCATGTTCCCAAATGGGTTGACCAGCCCCCAAACCAACAGCATTCTCCCAACACTGCTGCCACCAGTTAATTGAAAGACATAGGGTAGATGCAGACAGACATTCGCTATGATGAAGATACATAAAAAATCAAATTCAAGACAGGAGGAAGCACATTTCCTTGCCTGACGTCCCAACATCATCTGTCTGTCTCTGGTTCTGACAATAATAAGAAATTACCAAAATTGGAGCCAGCTCAATCTTAAAGCTTCAAAGGGAGGATATAGTAGTAGTAGTAGTAGTAATAGTAGTAGTAGTAGTAGTAGTTTATTAATTGGTAAATCTTAATAACCACATCAAATAAAATAGAAATAAAATACAGGATCCAATTCCAGGGTAAAAAAGATAACAGAAAAGACAGTAATCAAATTACATAAGTGGTAAATACAAAAAATCAGTATTCAAATAAGTGCATGTTAGCTCCTGCGGTCAGAGCAGAAACAGGTGTCCATTCCATACATCGCCCAATCAATAATTAAAGTTTTCACATACTGGCAGAGGATCTGTTCAAAAACTCTGAGAGGCTACCCAAAATATGTTTAACAGAATAGTTAAATACGGGAGGATATAGCTGTGATATACAAATAGTCCTTGGCTTATGGCCACAACTGAGACCAGAACTTCCATCACTAAGTGGTGCAGTTGTTAGTGAGTCATGCACAATGTTATGACCTTATTTTGCTATGGTTGTTAAGTGGACTACTCAGTTGCTAAGTGAATCAGGCTTCCCCCATTGACTTTGCTTGTCAGAAGCCAGTTGGAAAGGTCACAAATGAGGATTACATGACTCTGGGATACTGTAAATCAGACATGTCAAACTCACGATGTCACGTGACGTCACGCAACATATCGGAGCTTTTTCGCCATTGCCGGTAATGACGTGTCCAGCCCGCGGGCCAGCAGTTTGACACCTCTGCTGTAAATGTTGTAACTACATGCTGGTTGCCATCACAATCACAATAAAATGACTATGGGACATTGTGATGGTGGTAAGC
>NW_015387518.1:90661-108225 GCF_001527695.2 Protobothrops mucrosquamatus | reverse complement strand
ACTGTAAATCAGACATGTCAAACTCACGATGTCACGTGACGTCACGCAACATATCGGAGCTTTTTCGCCATTGCCGGTAATGACGTGTCCAGCCCGCGGGCCAGCAGTTTGACACCTCTGCTGTAAATGTTGTAACTACATGCTGGTTGCCATCACAATCACAATAAAATGACTATGGGACATTGTGATGGTGGTAAGCGCAAGGAACTACTTTTTTTGTAGTGCTATCCTAACTTTGAACAGTTGCTAATCAACAGGTCATAAGTCTAGGACTATCTGCATTGGAGGATGTATTTTTAATTTATCTTTCAGAAAGCTCAATACTTCATTTTGAAACATTACCCATTAATTCTAAAATGTAAGCCTGTTACTCAGTGCGCTGATGATGGAGAAATGGCCCTTTTCCCTACCAACTTCCTCATACTGGAGTTCTCTTAGCCTACTAAGCCATAGCATGATGGGTGTTTTGAAACCCTGTGCTTTCCCAATAAGCTGGGAAGGAGGGACAAGTACCAAGTGGCTTCAGTTTGGACATTCTCCACTCCACCTTCCACCCTCCCACATCTTTAGATGAGCTGAGGGAAGAAAAATGGCTGCCTCCTGGTCTTTATGACCATTGACCTACATTGGGGTGCCAACCTTGGCAACTTTAAGACCTGTGGACTTCAGCTTCCAGAATTCCTCAGCCAGCCATGCTGGGAGTTGAAGTCCACAAGACTCAAAGTTGCCAAGGTTGAACACACCTGACCTACATGAATACAGTCTTGAAGAATAAGAGACTGCCCCCATAATTAGTGGGAAAGGAGCAACTTGATCTATAGGTAACATACAGGCTCGCATTCTAAACAAGAGCTTTTCAAACTTTTTCTGGATTTTTTTTTAAGTTTACAAAATTTTCTAACTAACTTCTTAGTTTAAAAAAAAAACACTTTGGAACTTTTGAGTTTAAAAAAAAATTGTCAGAGTCCATGATGAAGAGCCAGGCTCTAATGAAAGAAAACAGGTGCACTTGAATGACATCTTATTCTCTCTGAGAACAGGCAACTGAGTTACTTCCACATGACTTGCCTTCGCAGAATTCTGAGGATCCGGTGGCAGGATAAGATACCAGATACAGATGTCCTCTCCAGAGCAGGCCTATCATCAGCTTACACTCTGTTGATGAAAGCCCAGATGCGCTGGGCAGGCCACGTTGTAAGGATGCCAGACTATCACATCCCTAAACAGCTCTTCTATGGTGAGCTGTCTCAAGGAAAGCGATCGCACGGGGGACAAAAGAAGCGATACAAAGACACGCTGAAAGCATCTCTCAAGTCCCTGGATATCGACACCATCTCTTGGGAATTTNAAATCGATGGACGAACAACATTCTCTCTTAATTCTCCCTCAAAGTGCTCATCATGCCCAGGAACATAGTTTGAAAATGACTGTTCCTAAGTCAGTCTCTCATTCCAGTAAGGCTGCTCAGGATTGCTTTCCAGATACTCCTTCAAAATTTAGCAGTGTGACTATCCAAAGTCAGTAGCATGCTGTTGAACCAGGAAACACACATGAGTGCTAACCTAATCCTTGCAATAAGTTCTGCCATTTTAAATAGGAAAGAATACCCACACAGTTCTTCAAAACTGAAAGAGGAATGGAAAACTCCATCCTTGCCTACAGAGGTCATGCATCATCCTGAACTGTTGACTACTGCCAGTCTCTTGCTAGTATTTATTCAGTACTAGCTGTACCCGGCCACGCGTTGCTGTGGCTCAGTCTGATAAAAGCGTGTGTTGCTTTTACGTCCAACAGATGGCACTGTTTTCCAAAAAAAGCATGTTTTTACCTGTCACAGGTGTGACATCTATATAATATAGGTATATAAAAACACGCGCATATTCAAATGCAACGTTGTGTCAAAATTTCAAAGCAATCAGAGTTTTAAGATTTAAGATTTTGAACAAACGAACATTTACATTTTTATTTATATAGATTAGGATTTTATATATAATAAAAGTATGCAATTAAAGAAAGAATAAGAAAAGGAAAAGAAAATACTGTATAACATTATGACTTCTCCCCTTCTTTCTGTTGAGGAATTGCAATCTTACTCTTTCCCTTCTCTTTTTAACCCCAAAATAAACCACCAATTCAAACCTTTTTTCTTTCAATAAAATGTTCCTTGCTACTCTCTAAAAAATGTCAAATTTAAGTAGGGTGTTGTCCTTCTCTGTAGTCCTCACATCACAGCTTATACTATTTCAACAGAAAGACAAGTGGGAAATTCATAGAACAAAGTGCAGAGAAACAGAAAAATGAAGCAGACAACCTTGTGTCTTAGGAACTCAGTTTTATACACAGGAGGAAAGTTCAAACTGAAACACAAATGTTTAAGAAGTACCAATTAATTCCACAGGGTAAATCCCCCTGCTGGGAATGTGTAAAATCAGTGTAATGTGGGTTTACATGAGTATGTCTGATGGGAATGAGGGCAAGAGATTTCATTATAATTCAACAAAAGACACATGCAGTACCGCAGCATCCATTCTGATCATCTTGAAATGAAATGATCAGTTTTGCTTTGCAACTGTTGTTTCTAAGAGGTCAAAACTGCATTGACAAGCATGTAGGATGCGCTTTGCTTTAATGTGGATTAATATTATGTGGAAAATTACAGCAAACTTTAGTTTAAAATAACTTTCTTGTTCTCTGGTTTAGCTTGACTATGGCAAATTGTAAAAGGGATGCAATTCACGGTATTCATTTGAAACATTTGCGTGTTTTAGGATAGTTATATATTACACACAAACATACACACAAAAACACAATATTTATTCTGTTTTAAAATCTGTGTGGTTTTTGGTATGTGCACAACTGTAAGCATTTTTAAAATAAATTCAGTGATTTCCAAAAGCTAAACATTACTAAGACATAGAATCTTTCTCTCTCCCTCTCTTTCTCTCTCTCCCTCTCCCTCTCCCTCTCCCTCTCCCTCTGTGTGTGTATGAGAGAGAGAGAGAGAGAGAGAGAGAGAGAGAGAGAGAGAGAGAGAGAGAGAGAGAGAGAGAGAGAGAGAGAGAGAGAGAGAGAGAGAGAGAGAGAGAGGGAGGATCCGTTCCTAGAGTAGTCTTTAGTAAGAAGTATGAACAGTATAAATTGTTTAGGCATAAACATACATTCAGATTTCATTGAAGGACTATCAGAAATAACATATCGATTCATCTTGCCCCAGCAACACAACATGAGTTCTTAGACTAGCCTGCAATAAAAATAGGGGGCACAGTCCATTAGTATCCATAAAACTGGTATAACTATTAGCATTAGGATTTATCTTGGAACCATGGCAATAATAGTAAATCATGTTTCCAGGTAGATGGCAGTGCAATTATAGGAACTAAATGCAAAACCTGGGCTTATAGTTGCAGAGTATAGCAACATAAGATCTCAAGGATGCTGTGGACAATTTACTCCCCTTGATTCTGCAGTAGGATGAAGCCTCCGTTTAGCGGACCTCGATATAACGGGCTTTGCCGGAAACAGAGGAGATATTTGTGTAGTTTGTGTGTTGACCTTAATATGCAGATGATGTCAATTGCATTGATTGACATCATTTGTTGCACAACAATGTCCTGATGAAAATAGACAACAATGACATCATTTATTCAACACCATTATTATGCAAAATATGCCATCATTATGCAAAATATGTACAGATAGTCCTCGACTTATTATCATAATTGAGCCCAAACGACACCAATGACATCATTTATTCAATGCCATTATTATGCAAAATACATACAGGTAGTCCTTGACTTATGACCACAATTGACCACATAAGCTGAGACATTTGTTGTGAGTTTTGCCCCATTGTACAACCTTACTTGCCACAGTTGTTACGTGAATCACCGCAGTTGTTAACTTAGTAACACGGTCGTCAAGTGAATCTGGTTTCCCCATTGACTTTGCTTGACAGAAGATGATTACATGATCTCAAAACACTACAACTTTCATAAATATGAGTCAGTTGACAAGCACCTGAATTTTGATCACGTGACCATAGGGATGGTACAATGGTCATAAGTGTGAAAAAGGATCACAAGTCACTTTTCTTCAGTGCCCTTGTAACTTCAAATGGTCACTAAATGAACTATTGTAAGTTGGGAACTACCTGCACATTGTCCTGATAATATATGTTCCTTTTTAATTGACATTCATGCATGACAGACATCCATCCTCCCAATTAGAGAATTAGGAGATGGTTTCACCAACCCATCACCAAAGATGGCCAGACTATGGAACTATGGCCATCTTTGGCAGTAGTTTGGTGAAATGCTCTAATTGAGAGGGTAGATATCTGTTATGTATGGATATCAGTTAAAAAAGAACGTATGTTATCAAGACAATATACATAAGAGGGCAATTCAGAAATAAACCTCTGTTTGGTTATCAATGACAGACACTCGCAAATACAGAACTTTTATTATACACATTAGAAAACTACAACATTACATTACTTTTTGACATAATCACCATTCAAACTGAGGCACTTGTCATAATGTCTTACAAGATTTGAAATTCCTTCTGCAAAAAAATCTCCCACCTGGGAATGAAGCCACACTGTAGCAGCATCGTGAACCCATTCAGTGTGTTTTGTGCTCCTCAGAAAGGAGTTTCGGTACCCAACGAGCACAGAACTTGCAGTATCCCAAATTTTCTGTCACTACCTCGTACAAAACAGTCTGAGAAATTTGGGAAAGTGTAAAGAAAGTGCAGATATCGTGAACCAACATACTTCACGGACCTTTTTGTCAATTTCCTGCGCGAGTTCATCGCTGACGACAGAAGGGCGGCCACTTCTTGCCTCATCGTGCACATCAGTTTGTCCATCTTTAAACATGTGACACCAGCGACATTCGACACCTTCACTCATCACATTTGGTCCATAAACATTACACAGTTTGCGATGAATCGCAGCTGCCAAAAAACTTTTCACACACAGGAACCGTATTACTGCACGGACTCCACATTTGGAGGGATTTTCTATGGCAGGGTTCATTTTCAATTGATCTAGCAGACGAGTCAACTGCAACACAACCTTCTCCTTCCGTTCCTCACTGCCTACTGAACTAGTGCGCACAGAGCCATAGGACAGGTTTCGCTTTCCCCGCCTATTTCTCCCACATGCTCAAACGGAGGTTTATTTCCAAATTGCCCTCCTATTTTGCCTAATATGGAACTATTCTCTAACAGAGAGAAGACTGCCTGGTTAAACACTTGTCATATAAAGTCTTGTTTTTTTCAATCTGAACTTATTTCTCAATCAGTGGCCACTATTTTTGCCCCAAAGGCAATCTAGCAGGATTCAAACAATGGAACCATTCCTAAGAAGAGCTTTTGTGATTCCATAGCAGCCGGAGGGGTGAAATTTAGATGAAATACATTACGTTCCCATTCTTCTTCTAATTTATTACAAGAAGATGTTTGGCAGAGAAGGGATCTGGAAATTTGCCATTAAACTGCAGTAGGCTTTGCAAGTTAACGCTGATGGCCTTTGAGCATTAGCCTACCCAAACAGAATGCTGCTACATTTGTAGAATTATCAGGATAATGGATCCTGGCATTTCCCTCTTACCATCTTTACAAATGTCACTTTTCATTCTATTGTAAATTAAACTACTTTCATCCAAATTTCCAAAAAGAAAGCTTCTTCGCAGTCTCCAAGCCTCCTCATCTGTTCTGCTGCTAACAGGGGAAAAAAAAAATATTGTGGCAAGGATTTGCAAGCATATTGGGGAAAATACATCATTATAGACCTTATATGAAGGGTATAGGAATTAATCATAAAGGATTAATTTCATGTCACTTTCTTCCTGGTCGGGGTTAAAGAGGCCAATGAATGAAGAACAAGATGATCAAATTAAAGTGTGTTAAATTTGTGCCCTTGAATGAGCTAATGAAACATTATTAAAAAAAAGAGAGAGAGAGAGCTCCAAAGGTGAAAACCCCATTAGGCCCAAGTGAGCAATGCCACCTTCTATCACCTGAAGCTTTCCCTTCGATATTTCTCCACTTATTATAGGTAGATTTTTATCCACTTAATAGGTTAAGTTTGCAATCCTCCCTCCATCAATTATTCACTCCAGAAAGTAACCTTCTCTCCACAAGGAGCAAGGGGGGAAAATGTGTATACTTAATCTCATTTATGCTTTTAACCAATTTATGCCAGCGTCATGTATTTAAATTAGCTTCGGTGTGCTTTCATATATTATAACCATATTTCAAAGCAATTTGCACAAATGCCAACAGAGAAGCCAACTATACGTATCATGTGTTTGAAGATTATAAAGTCTCCAGATGCCTTTGTAAAGCAAACCTTTCATGAATAAATCAGGAAACATCCTGATGCAGGCTTTCTATAGAGAGCAAGGTATTCTTATTTAGGTCACAGTGAGGATCCGCCAGGTTTGCTAAAATGGAACAAATCCCCAGCGTATATGTCAGATGCGCAACATTTTATAAGACAAGCAAACATCGCTAAGAGTTTAGCCCTTATTGTGTGTTTGCAGCTATAAATGACCCCCGCTTTAAGAATATTGCTTTGGTCACCTGAGGTGTGAATCAAGTATATTCAGCTCTGTGCTGAACTGGGCACGAGAGGTTTTTCTTTTGCAAACAAACCTATCCAAGGTGGTAATGGAAGATAAGTGATTATGTCATCAATTAATGCCTAACCCTTATAGCTTTGTAAGAACTACGAAGAGTGGTTGCTAAGGGTATGTAGGAGAAGGGCAGACAGAGCTGGGTGTTTGGAGTTAAGTGTTAGAGTCCTTACATTGCGACAAACAATCCAAGTCCAGGCCCCCCTTGAATTCTATTCTCTGGTGCCAAAGTAGTAAAGGAAGTCCTCAACTGACAACAGTTCATTTAGTGACCGTTCAAAGTTACACTGAAAAATGTGACTTATGACCATTTTTCACAGTTACGACCTTTGCAGCATCCCCATCATCATCATATGATCAAAATTCAGATGCTTGGCAACTGGTTCATACTTATTACTTGTTGCTGGGTAATAATGAGCCAGCATTTATAACACATTTTGGATCCATTGCTTTTTCTTGAATTTGATTTATAAAAGATCTGCAACAAAAAGCAAACAAAACCTAGGATATAAGAATATATTGATTATTTTAACAAGCTTGAAATGATAAAAAAGTTTGGTCACAAAGTGGAAGAGTGGAATATAAAAACGTTTTTTTTTCCTTTTCCACATTGAAATTTGTTTTGTTTTTAGCATCATTCTTGCAATTTGGAATAAAGGGATTGTTCCTGGAAAATTCAGGCCATCTTACAGATGGATAAAAATGAGGAGGACAACCTGGAGAAAGAGAAATTCACATATAATTCCATATTTGGACATGAAGCTCACTTTGAATTGTTGGCCAGTCAATATCTCATCTCAATACTTTCATCACAGTTATTTATGATTTGGAAATTGACATTTCTAAAGTTACTCTATTTTGAGCCTTTGTTAATCTCTCTCATTCTCCCTCACTCACTCACTCACTCACTCCCCCCCCTCTCTCTCTCTTTCTCCTCCCCCCTCCCTATACTTTGTTCCTTAGCAATGACTTATGGACCATTCAGCCTGTTCTCCCAGCAGATGCCCACAAATGAGAGTCCCGTTTCAGAATTCCACTGGAAACATTTGTTCCAAGGTTCTAAGGGAGTGTAAAAATAAGCTGATAAGATCAAAGCCTCTTTAGACAATCCCTTTGGAACTGGCAGGCTAGATCAATATTATTTCAAGATTTTGACATGACCCCAAACTACAGAAATGAAGAACTAAAATGTAGACACACTTCAATGAATGATGTGAATTTTTGTCCTTATTCCCACCTCTCACCTCACAATGGATTTTTCTTGGAAACCTGACTTGTAGTCCATGAATCCTGCCTCCTTGGCTAGTAACCCGACTGGATATGACTCTAAACTGAAGGCCAATCATCTCATACCAAGAGCACAAAGCCTTTCTTGATTAGGATTTATATAAGATGTTTCTTTTCTTTCTTTTAGGTCTCTATTATTCACTCTACGGATTTCTAAATCCTCTAAAAGAACACAACTTTGCTTATTACTAAGGCACAACTGATACTATATAGGTTGCATCTTCTCCTCAGATTCTGCTCTACTGCCTCATCATTGCAGGATGAAATAGGAAAGTATACCTGGGAAGGATGGATCAATAAATAATGCTGGAAGACACTTCCAAGAATATATATAATCAAACAAGATTATCCAAGATAAAAAAGTCATACCAGATGCCCAGCTAAAGCAAGCAGATATCTATAATGGGCAGCAGCAATATAGGAAGTTGCTAGAGGAGGAGGATCACTTTAGTGACAATGGCAATGCATCATTTCATAATGCATGGGAGAAATTATTGATAAACCAAGTCTGTATTTTACCAAGAAAACCACATGGACAAAGTGATTGATGATACAGTACCAGATAATGTACCCCTCAGATCAGACGCACTCAACATGATACAGAGGAATAGCTGAGAATACTAATGGTGTTTATGAAATGGTAGATTAAAGCCTTTGGGATGTCTAGTTGCTGATGTCTCCATAAAGGAAAAGAAAATCTGAAGTTGCACAAAGAGAATTACACTAGGAACACGGAATATAAAAAGCATGAACATGGGAAAGCTCAGCACAGTGAGAGATGAGATAAATCAACTATATGTTGACATCTTAGGCACCATTCAATTGAAATAGACTGGCATTTCACTCTGAAGAACATAGTGTTTACTAGTCGTGTCACGAAAAGCAAAGAATGAATGCTGCTGCTTTCATAATCAGGAAAGATATATAGTAAAGACAGTAGTTGAATAGAATGCAATCAATGACCAAATGATATCAAGTAGACTTTGCGGACAACCCTTTAATATGAGATTATCCCAGTTTATTCTTCAAACATTGATTCAGAAGAAGAGAAGATTGATGAGATTTATGGTCCAGTTCAGTCGAAGTCAATAGAAATGCAAGCAAGAAGTCTTGCTTGTGGATGGAATAGGGCATTCTGATGTTGAAATCATGCTGTAACAGCCAAGACATGGCTGGGGGCTGTCTGTGGAGCAGATCACAAAGCCAACCACTTTCTATAATATGCTCTTGAGCATATACTCACTGTTTTCAAGACGAGCATCAAGAATCACTTGGAAGTATTGAAGCTCATTGACAGGGACACAGAATGAGATTAAAGAATGTGGAATGAAACCCGCAATGCTGCTAACGATGAATGTGAAAAGATCTTTCCCAAGATCAAGAAACCGAAAGAAAGAAAGCTAGATGTCTAAATCAACAGTGGAAATTGCTAAGAAGAGGAGAGAAGCCAAATCCAAGAAAGATAAAGACCTAAGGAAGGAACTGGATAAAGAATTTCAAAGAGATTTTTTTTAAAAGACAAGAGGAAATATAACGATATCTGTAAAGACATCAAAGATGGAAACAGGCAGGAGAAAATAAGGACAGTCTTCCAAAAGATGCCAAGCTCAGAAGGAGATACCAACTTGTAAATGCTACAGAATGCTAATGGGCAAACAGTAACTGCTTTCAAGAAGAGCAAACAAAGATGAAAGGAAAACACTGAAATTCTCTATATTAGAGGTGTCAACCTTAGATACCTTAAAAACTGGAAGTTTTTAAGAAGAGACTGGACAGCCATTTGTCTGAAATGGTATAGGGTTTCTTGCTTGAGCAGGGGGTTGGACTAGATGACCTCCAAGGTCCCTTCCAACTTTATTATTATTATTATTATTATTATTATTATTATTATTATTATTATTATTATTATTATTATTATTATTATTATTTCTAGTATTAAAAGATGAAATTTGATAACTTGTTTAATCATTATTCCAACAATCCCTCCAACAATATGGCAAGCATCAGAAAAAGAACCCATACAGGTTCTAACCAAATTCTGACAGCAAATCTGGAGAATGATACAATGGACCAGGGGTCCCCATCCCCGGTCCATGGACCAGTACCGGGCCATGGCATGCCAGCAACCGGTCCACACAAATAAACAAAGACCGATCTGCGGGATGCAGGCAGCACACAAAACCACACACACTCCAGTCTGCGGAAAAATCTCTCCCCACAGAACCGGTCCCTGGTACCCAAAAGGTTGGGGACCTCTGCAATGGACAACAGGTTGGAAGTAGTCAGCCTATATATCAATATCAAAAATAAGAGGCTTAGAAGGTGCACACTTTTATACAATATTTTTAATTTCTTAATGTTTAGGATAATTAAATGCACATTAGAGACATACATGAAAAAGGAGAAGCCAGAATACCAGAACATCTCATTGTCCTCGTGTAAAATCAGTACATTGGACAGGAAACCCCAGTCCAGATGGAATACGATCAAACAGATTGGCCTCGGCTAGGCGAAGGAGTTAGACAATGCTGTATATCTTCCCCTTATTTATTCAACCTATATCCTGAATATATATTGAGGGAAGCTGGATTGGAAGAAGATGAACCTGGTTTTAAAACTGGAGAAAGAAACATCAATAACCTACTTTATGCTAACGATGTTACTTCAAGAGCTGAAAACACAAATGATCTTCTAGCTCTAGTAATGAAAGTCAAGGAGCCCAGTGAAAAAAAGAATGGGACTAAGATTAAATCTAAAGAAGACCAAACTAATGACAACACCAGCCTTAGAACTGTCAATAAAAGCACAAAGTGGAGGATGGATTCCGCATCTTAGTATTGACTGTCAACAGTAAAGCCAAAATTGGACTTTGAAGAAACAGGATAGAAAGAGTATTGATGCTTTTGTAGTTTCGTGTTGGAGAAGACTCCTGATGATGCCATAGAGAGTCAGGAAAACAAACAAATGGATCATCAGACAAATCAATCCAGAGTTCTCATTCAAGGCATAAATGACCTGGCTCAGACTATCATATTTTGGACACATTATGCAAAGACTAGTTCTAATGAAAAGTCTATAATGCTGGGAAAGGTGAAAAGATAGAGAAGATGGCAACCAGCAGCAAGATGGATTGACTTACTTATAGTGTGAATAGGTGCATTGTTGGAAGATCCGGTTGGGGCAGAACATCCTCAGGAAAATTTATCTATGCGGTTGCTTAGTGTTGACACCAATACAATAATCAATTATCAATTCATGAATAAGATGCTTTATAGATTTATCCTATTCCTATATCTGATTTTCAACATCCTTCCAGAAGCTGAATGTTTATGGCCTTCTGTAACTCTATTTTGCTGTTGTTTTTTTTATATGTAATACCAAAATTATTTCTAATTATGCTTTAGGATTACTTCATTTACTTTTCACAGATTTATTTTAAGTCTTTGGTATGGTGGATGAAATAAAGGGGCTGAAAGCCTGGATAACAAGCTTTTTATCAGTCAACAGCCAACCAATAAATACAAATTATTGTTGTATCACAAGAGGTTTTTCAATGAACTTTATAGAAGATTTTGGATTGAATGCTTGTGTATTATATATTTCTGTTATTTCTTATATATTAAATTATTTGTGAGTAGTAGATACTACTTCATGTCTTAAAAGTGACCTCACTGATAAACAATCAGGAACACAACTGCAACCACCACAATTGACTTAAACATATGCAGTAGGTGCAAATAGTGATAATAAATGAGTTGAGAGAAATTGAGGATCAGAATATGCTTTTGAAAGGTTATGAACATTGAAACTGACATATCGATTTTAGTATTTTATACTCATCTGTCCCCATATATCTTCCACAAATTTCCCCCATCAGGTTCTCATAATTTTCTGTATATTGTTGCAGCTCATGGCGTTTGTTCTAATTTATTCTCCTATATTCTTTGCCCATTTTTTCATCCACTAGGAAGAACCTTTATTTCCTTTTAAGACATGCATCCCGAATTGTTATCTCTGAACGGAGAACATTTCCTTAAATTCCCAGGCAGTGTGGTTGCTGGTCCCATCAATAAGAGAATTATATCACTAGAAAATGTCATAAATATCAAGGGTACCAGATATGGGAAGTCTGCTTTATGTCCATTTTTCTCCAGTTTCTGTATCTGATGATACATTTTTGTTTTCCTTCTTTACCTTAGATTCTAAAATATTTCTTCTCCTTTTAAGACCTCTTGCTTCTCTCTTCCAAAAATTCATCTTCTGCTTTTTTTCTTTTCTTTTCTTTTCTTTTTTTTTTTTGCATTCTCCTTTCCTCTGTGTCTGTCGAGTATAATTTCTTTGATTGGTGTGACAAAGCACTTTATTTTGCCTGACTTTGTGGCCCTCAGCTCCTGAGTAGTCATGTCTTCCCTTCATGGTTCCTCTTCCAGTGAGGGTTCAGAAGCTACTTCCAGAGTTTGCAAACTCCGGGAAACCAAACGGACCTGATAATTGTGATATTATGTACCTGAAAAATTGTGTTTCATGTGAGTTTTATATTCCATAGACATAAGCAACTCCAAATAAAACATTATCAAAAAATGACAACACAGAGAGCGATCTAAAACTGTAGGAAATTACTGTGAAAAGCTAGTGAACCTGAAGACATCTGGGAACACCATTCATTCAACAAAATTTGGTTTTCTGCAAGGCCTTGAGAACTTGATTGTTCCCTCAGGCATTGAGCCATGGATGAGCTCATTTTTTTAACGGTTGGGAATAAGATGGTGGTTAGGCTTGGTTTTATTGTGTTCCTTGTTGTTTCAATTTGGTTGGGTTCTTTTTTTTCTTGTTTTTTTCAGTTTTAACCTTTATGGGGTGGCCATATTAAATAAACAAATAAATAAATAGTATTTCTAATGATGGCTCTCATGTGAGTGGATGAGCAGAATATGGATCAAAAAAATAAATAAATAGATACATGAGAATACAGGGGTTGCAATTCTTGATACTGTAATCTCAGTACCGATGAACAAGAAAGGCCAAAAGGGATGATGATATCTTTAAAATAAAACTAAGCTCCCAGAACTTGAGTGAAATGAGTGCATATGTGTGTATGCACACACATACACCACTGGCCAATCACATACAGTTTTAACTGGGGCTGCAACAGTGAACAACTTGTATAACACTGAATAACATCTCATGTTACTATTGCAGGAGCTGCATTGGATACTGATGTGTTTCCAGATGCAATTCAAGGTGCTGGTTGTCACCTTTAAAGCCCTACATAGCTTGGGATTGGGTTACCTGAGGGATCACCTTTTCCCAAGAATCTCTACCCATCCAACTCAGTCTGGCAGAATGGGCATGCTGTAGATCCCATCAGAGAACAGAACAGAACAGAACAGAACAGAACAGAATAGAATAGAATAGAATAGAATAGAATAGAATAGAATAGAATAGAATAGAATAGAACAGAATAGAATAGAATAGAATAGAACTGGAAGGGACCTTGGAAGCCTTCTAGTCCAGCCCCCTGCTCAAGCAGGAAAACCTATACCATCTCAGACAGGTGATTGTCCAGTCTCTTCTTAAAGATTTCCAGTGATGGAGTGCCCATGATTTCTGGAGGCAAGCTGTTCCACAGATTAACTGTCCTCACTGTCAGGAAGTTTCTCCTTAATTCCAGGTTGCTTCTCTCTTTGATAAGTTTCCTACCATTGTTTCTCATCCTTCCCTCTGATGCTCTGGTGAATAACGTGACCCCCTCTTCCTTGTGGCACCCCCTCAGATACTGGAACACTGGTGGAGACTAGAAGACTGGCCTTTTCTGCAGTAGCCCCTACTTTGTGCAATATCTTCCCCTTGAAGATCAGAATGACCTCAACCCTGTTAGTTTTTCATAATGGTCTAAAACCCTGGCTGTAAACCTGGGGTGATGAATGGGCTAAACACTCTATTTCATGGCTTTATTGTTAACTGACCAAGTATCTCGTCTACTATACATACTTATTTTAGATAAATATTTTTATTTTATTTTTATTCAGTGTTTATTGTTTCAAAATATTTTAATTGTTTTAACTGTAGATATTTTTTTGAATTGTAAGTCACCCAGAGTCATTGAGATGGCCAGCTGTAGAAATTGAATGAATAAATACATAATAATGAATAAATAAATAAATTCATTCGGTTTTATTTCCTTGAAAAGGGAAATGATTATTTCTTGAGTGGGGTAGGACCTGAGCAGGTGGTAAAAGGTACTAAATTACTAATGGGCCATCCAGTGCTAATTTTTTGACAGTTCCCTGTGATTAAGCACAGTCCAGAAAGGATCAATGCTAATAGACTGTAGTTCTTTGAAAGCCCAGTAGACTAAAATTCTATAAAGAAATAAACAGTCCATTTCCATAAATTCCTAATGTCTGAAAACACATGAAAATAGTCAATAAACTGTACTTTAAATTGGAGTCAGAAAAGTTGGTAATTTGAAGGCAACTATTTAAAATGATGGTTGTTAAGAGAAAAAAAAGAAGAAGATGTAGGCTTCCAACAGTTTTGTTGTAGTAATTAATATTTATAACTTGTCAGCCACTGATTGTTTCAGTTTGGAATCACACATAAAGCCATACTTATGATGTTCTGTGCCATCAGCCAAACTCCATCTTTTAGCAATTAACTTCTCTTTCTCTAGGAGAAGAATACTCAGGCCAAGTCAGGATGTCATTTAAGTGGCATCCCCCTTATTGCTGTTGCTGGCAACTCATACTTTGGAGAGAAGGTAGGAGGACAGCTTAAAGAATTATGTTCTCAACATTCCAACCTTCTTGGACCAATTTCTGAGAACCAGAATGAATTTCTGGAAAGAATGGCAGGGAGGTGGAGAGAAAGAGGCTTAATCCTTTGTCCACCAAATTCTACTTACGGGACTCTCTCCTATTAGACAATGAGGGGGAAGATTATATTTGTCACTTTTTTCTTCTCCTTTTCTCTGATTCCCCTAAAACTGCTGTAACTTTTTGGGGAAGCTCTTTGGAAGAATGCAGGATGCAGAACTAAACCCTTTCAGCAAAAGGAAAAAAAAAACTTCCACTGTTGAAAGGAACACTCCAAATCTACCCTTGTATGTATAGTGGTACCTTTGTACTCATCATTAATTGCTTCCAGAAGGCACAAGGAATACTAAAAACAATGACTACCAAACAAACCATGTAACTTATCATGTGACCCTTTGTTTTGGCCAGAAAGGATAGCGAGTCACAAAGCAGCCAACACTGACAATTTCTACCTTGCGTGTCGAGTACCAAACAAACGAGGTACTGGGACAAAAATTTACATCAAAATGTGTTGAGTACAAAATTTGACACTTTGAAGCAGTCGAATACCAAGGCATGACTGTATATGATGCATTAGAGCAGGTGTGTCCAATCTGTGGCCCATGAGTGTGTGCAGCCCTGGACAGCTAGTAATGCAGCCCCACAGGAACCCTCCCCAAAATAAAGGAAGTTTGTTATTTCTATATATTAACTATATTATATTAATTAATATTATAATTATTTTATATGCAGACTAAGACATTCTTCTTCAACTAGTGCAGACCAGACAAGCCAAAAGGTTGGATGCACTTGCATTAGAGCAACGCAACATTGACCTCTTGCAAGTGAGACTACAACATCACTTTGCTATTCATTCAAGCAGTCCAGTTTTTTCAGACTTTCCGCTGAACCCGAGGAAAACAATGGTGTTCCTTTAAAAGGTAACACATAACACAATTTTTAAACCAACGTCATTTTTTAAAACAGAAATGCAATCATGTGCTGCATCAACAGAAGTATAGGGAGAAGACCAATAACTTTTCATCTTTGTTTTGCATTGATCAGGCCACACCTAGAATATTGTGTCCAGCCTGAAAATTTTAGAGTATATTGAGAATTTTGAGAATATTGACAAATTGGACTGTGCCTAAAGAGTAATCAAGAAGGTAAAAGCATTAGAGAGAAAAACAAATGAGGGATGGTTGGAGATATGGCATATATTTGTCCCAGAGAAGAGAAGATTGAGAGGAATCAAGATTTTGGTCTTCAAGAATCTGAAGAACTGTCATTTAAAACAGAAAAGTCCCAGAAGACAGGAGAGGAAATAATGGGTTGAAATTACAAGGAAGTAGATTGCACATAGATGTAAGGGAGGAAATCCTAATGGCTAGGGTAGAAACTAATCAAGGAGAGAAGCAACCTAGAACTAAGGAGAAACTTCCTGACAGTTAGAACAATTAACCAGTGGAACAACCTGCCTCCAGAAGTGGTGAATGCTCCAACACTGTAAGTTTTTAAGAAGAGACTGGACAGCCATTTGTCCGAAATGGTATAGGGTTTCCTGCCTGAGCAGGGGGTTGGACTAGATGACCTCCAAGGTCCCTTCCAACTTTACCACTATTACTACTACTACTACTACTACTACTACTACTACTACTACTACTATTATTATTATTATTATTATTATTATTATTATTATTATTATTATTATTATTATTATTATTATTATTATTATCTGTTCAATATGAATCCAACTGCCTTAAGAGATGGTGTATTTTCCTTCACTGGAGATATTTAAAAAGAGCTTCATAGGGTTATCTTTTGGAGATGCTGTATGGTGGATTCCCTCACTGGGCAAAGTTGGATTGGTATCCCTTTCAATCCTTACGTTCTATGATTCTATTAATTCTAAAGAAGGCATAATCTTGTTAGGAATATACTGTTACCTTGAAAGAGGCATCAGGCATCATGTAACTTAAATAACTTTCCCTAGCAGACATCAATGCCTAAGGAAACTAAACAAGAACAAAACTGGAACTGTTTGCTAATGTTTGCTCCATGCATTTTATTTCTGCACATATCTGATTACTAAATCTGAGTCATTGCTATTTGGATAGGAGCCCCATGAGCTATATCTTACGCATAAGTATCTGTGTGTTTCCTTCATATTCCTGCAATTGAACTTTATTTAGTCTTTTGATTACTTAGAATACATCCTACTCTATAAACCTTTTGCCTGTTTGCATTGTTTACACTTTTCTTTAGTCTGTAAGGAATAAGCACAACTGGGTTTATTGACTTCCCAACACAATGTCCATGTGATATCTTGGAAATACATTTGACAATATTCCCAGTTGTCTAGGAATCCTGGATTTATAATTTCATTATTTTTTTTTGGGGGGGGGGAATCAGTTTGGGAAGGCTAATGCTGCTAATAAAATAAGGCTACTGTTTGAGGAATATTATTAGTAATTGATATTTAGGGCTTTTTAAAAGTTTCAGTGACCTAAACAACTATTTTTCTCAATTTACCTTATAATAAGATTATCCATACATAGCAATACATAAAATACATGCACCAAAAAGCACTAGACGCTTTGGTATAGTGGTTAAGGCAACCAGGCTAGAAACAAGGAGATTGTGAGTTCTAATCCCACTTTAAGCCAATTCCTCTCTCGTAGCCCTAGGAAGAAAACAATGGCAAACCACTTCTGAAAAATCTTGCCAAATAAACTGCAGGGACTTTTCAGGCAATTGCCATGAGTCAAAATCTGACTTGAAGGAAGAAACATTTACTAAAATCAATGGAACGCAAATAAACCATTTGAAGTCATGCTATCGT
>NW_015387518.1:83954-90561 GCF_001527695.2 Protobothrops mucrosquamatus | reverse complement strand
GGCAAGGCGGGTTGTATGACATGTGTGAGTTCCGGCACCTTTTTTTTTTTTTTTTTTTTACAAAAAAAGCAATGAACACCAGTATCAAATTCTTTAACAGAAAAAGATAAATGTTCATCTTTTCCATATTTCCCTAGCCTAATCACCACGGATTATCTTTTTTTGGCCTAATTCTCACATTCATTCTGAACAGGGAGAGGAGATAACAGAGGAGCAGAATGAAGGGTAAAAATTAAAAAAGAAAGTTAAAAATAGTAGCAGCTTAATAGATACACATAGATTTATCTAAGTCAGTAAGTTAAGCTCAAAGACTTCATGGTTGCAACAGCTGGCAAACAATGGCAAATGATATGGTGCAATTTTTACAGGATGAATTTTATTGCTTTCCTTTTCCAATAACAAAATGATGCTGAGGATTTTTTTTTTTTAAGGGTGGGAAGATAAGCGAAGTTGAACAAATTCATAACTGAAGATGCTTGATAAAATTAGTGATTCTGAAATTGAGTATAGATCTGTTTTTCATCACAGTTTCTACCCAGAATTGTTCAAGGCCTGAAAGTGATTTGTTTTTCCCTTTTTTTCCCTCTCACTACGTACAAACTCCATAACAGATAACAAGTTCAAGTGAGAGTTAGATATTTTCAGCATTTCAGAAAATAAAAGCTGTGGGTTCATTTAAATTTCAAAACAATAAATGTATGAAGCTCAGTAGGTGGTCACTGATGAAATGTGCATTTTCATTCAAGGCCATTCATAGTAACTAATATACTTTTCTCTCTAAAAATACTACTCGTTCTAAATCACGTTTGCCATCTCAACCACAAAAACTCCATGGACGGGTTACTCCAGTGGTGACATGTCTCAACTGGCTGTTGCCATACTGTGCACCCTTTATCCAAAGTTACTGGGAACCTCAGTACCACCACTGAGGGATGATGCAAATTCTTACAAAAGCCAGACTTAACTGTGAACTTAATCCCTTGACATAAGATATTCAGTGCTTTTTTTAGATAAATGTCCAGATAATACACCTAAGTAAAATTAACACATTGGTGTTGTCAGTAGCAAAGAATCAGGACCATCACAGGTTGCAGCATAGAAGTTTTATTCATTCCTGTGCCTAAGAATCTGGTCAACTAAAGTTCAACACTAAATTGGTGCCAGATAAGGGTCAATGGAACTCAGGAGGAGTGGGACTTGGAGTGCTTCTGGAAATGCAACAATTCTAAACTGATGATGTGTTTAACACCATCGGCCAGTTCTGCCTGCTCTTCTCCTACAGTTGTAGATGTAGATACTACATACAGTATTTGAACTTTTGATAAAATGAACAAATCTCAGATCACATTTTTATGCCTCATTCTTTTCTTTTATGGATTATATGACCTCCTTCTTCTAGGAGCCCTTTTGGCTAACAAATGAGTTAAAAGTGTTATAAATAAGTGAATAAAACTGCCAGTTGGTTTCTTGGTAGAATTGATTTCTTTTTAAGGTGATTAAGCATAAATATATGCTCCCTATAACAAAACTGGGAGAAACAACCAAAAATGGCTAAACAAAAGTGTTTCATCATCTTTAATTAAACCTTCCATTAAAAAGTAGACCAAAAGCACTTATAAATTTAGGCAACTATAAGATAAGCCACCAGTTTTGTATTTTTAAAAATAACATTTCCCAATCTAGTGTTTTCTACATTTAGTGTACTTTAACCTACATAATATGAGTCCTGGACTTTGCTTTTAGAATATCCAAAGACCAACAAGTGATATGCTAATTTTATCTCATAGACACCTTTTGACCTAAATTCATTATTATATGTTTAGTCATTCCTTATTCAAATTAATTGGAAAGATTTTCCTATTGTTCTAATATTTTTCCCAATTGTAGTTGATGCTGGTAGGCAAACGTTTAATGTGAGGCATTGGTGAACCTTGTGTTCACCTTCTGTAAGGCTTTTCAAGAAGATCAGGATGTGGAACACCACCTATAAGAAGCTGAACCAAATCCTGATTGTTATAAACCATCATCATTGTACTGGACTTTCTTGAGACAGTCAAAAGACAAATTAAATTAAAGCAGAGCTTTGCCTATGTTTCAGCTTTGCTTTACATCTGAAGTCCGCTACTGAATTATTATTCTCAAGACAACTTAAATATGAGCACTGTGCAAGTAATTGTGCCCTTATAACGTTTAGAATATGCTACAGAAAATCTATACAAAACCACTCAGACATTTATATAGAAGAGGGAGTCAAGCTATTCTCCAAAGTATCTGAAGGCAGGACAAGAAGCAACGGATGGAAACTAACTAAAGAGAGAAGCAACCTAGAACTAAGGAGAAATTTTCTGGCAGTTAGAACAATTAATCAGTGAAACAATCTGCCTCCAGAAGCTGTAAATGCTCCAACACTGGAAGTTTTTAAGAAGAGATTGGACAGCCATTTGTCTGAAATGGTATAGGGTTTCCTGCCTGAGCAGGGGGTTGGACTAGATGACCTCCAAGGTCCCTTCCAAAATTATTATTATATTATTATATTTTACTCTTCTTGATAAAGCAAAATAAATATACATTAAAAACAAAGAAAGAAATAGAAAACCCAATGAGAAAAGAAACAAAAAAGGGGGGGAGGCGCAAAAGCCCAGCCATCTCATATAGCATTCTCTGCCTCTAAACTGATTAGTAAATTTATGTCCCAACTTCTTACTAAAGATCCAGACATCAATCTCTTGGAGTGGAATTCTGGCCTGGAAAGTAGGCAATAGAGGGGATCAGTTTTACATTGATCTGCATATTCTTCGTCAGATGATGTAGAAACAGCTTATAACTATAAGAAGCTCAAGTACAGAGCCCAAAGCTGCCAATAAAGGCTTCTGTATGCTCTTTCATTTTCTCCATGAATTCACAAATGAATGTCTTTACACAATCTGGTTTTTTGCCCAGAACTGTATTGTCTTTTAGGATGCAGACATTTATAGTCTAGTTCTGCAACAATTCCTTGTTTACAATTGTCTGTAAAACATGAAGCTTTGTAAAGCCTTCCAACAAATTTGTCTGTGGTACAAAACCTATAACCACGCTTGTGAGTTAATGGGCTGTTATTTTATGTGGAGGGTTATGAATTTGCATCTAAGACAAATTCCTGTTTATTTTTCTTGGTTTGAAGAGTTTATGAGTCAAACCTCTCTTCAGAAAAGCTGGGAAAGATTTCAATCGGAATAGCAGCTGGTGGTGGAAGAAGGGTGCCTAGGTAACATAAATACTTTCCCAAGGTTGTTTCACAGCTTTGGATTTTTGTGGAGTGTGTAGCACTAGGAAAAGATGAGAACTAGTAAGCAGTGGAAGATTTGGACCAGCCTTTCCCAATTTGGCACCATTCTGTTTTGTTGGTGTTACTTATTTAATTCAGTTTAGATTCTGCATGATTCCCATTGACTCTAGGAGGTTCACAAATGATAAAATAAAAACTATGATTCCCAGTAGAGGTTAGATGCTCAATTCCTCCTCCTGTTCTTCCTTTAAGGCAGCTTTTTCCTGCCAAATGAGAAACAGCTTGCTCTCTAGGTGCAAACCTATACAAAGCCAGGATTTCCCACGGAACTTACTTTGTGCCCTAATACTAGGAACTCAGCTTTCCGTTTACTGGATTTAATCATATTCTTTTACCTCTAAATGCAGGGAACTCTTCAGATATATCCTCAATTCACCTGGATCTGACAAAAAAAGAAAATAAAGTTGGATTGATGCATTGTTGGTACAGGTAGTCCTTGATTTATGATCACAATTGGGATCTAGAATTTCCATTGCTAGGCAAGGTGGTTTTTAGAGGAGCCATGCCTGAGTTTATCCTTTTTGTCACAGTTATTAAGTGAATCATTGCAGTGAAGTGAATCATGGGTTTGTTATGTCAATCCAGCTTCTACCCTTGACTTTGCTTGTCTGGTTGGGAAGGTCGCAAATGGTGATCTCATAACACTGTAAGCATTATAAATACAGGTGGGTTGCCAAGCACCTGAATTCCGATCACATGATCATGGGGATGCTGCAATGGTCATAAATGTAAGGAAAGAAAATTCACTTTTTTCAGTGACACTGTACTTTCAACTATCACTAAATGAATGGTTGTAAGTCAAGAACTTACAAACAAGGAGAGAAGCAACCTAGAATTCAGGAGAAATTTCCTAACAGTGAGACCAATTAACCAGTGGAACCAGTGCCTTCAGAAGTTGTGGTTACTCCATCACTGGAGGCTTTTAAGAAAAGACTGGATAGCCACTTGTCTGGAATGGGTCTCCTGCTTGAGCAGAGGGTTGGACTAGAAGATCTCCAAGGTCCCTTCCTACTCTGTTATTCTGTGTTTAGAAATGGATTCTGTTATTCTGATACTGTATGCCTTCTTTCTCTCCTTCTGGGCAATTTCAGTGAAAAATATTATGTAGCTTTTAAAAAGCATATTTAATTTTGACATCTCTTGATAGGACAGAAAAAGACTTCTGACCGGATAGCCAATGCTAGGCAGCAAAGATCAGAGATTGTTAATCTAATATTTTTCAGGGACACTTGAGACAGGAATTGCTGGAAGTTGGTCCAAACATTTGTGTACAAGATGGAGCTGAGCTGAGCAGGGATAGCTTTCTGTATCCCCATCATGATATCCACAGGAAGAAGGCAACAGGATCACCAATGATACATATTAGTTATTTTTTTAATTGCCCATCTCCCTGAGATTGTATGAAAAGATGGGTTTAAATTATGGATCATAATACAAGTTTCATCACGCCAGGATCTTCACAGATTGGAACAGTTGCCAATGATTTCCACATACACTATACCAGGGGTATCAAACTGTCGGCCCATGGGCTGGATGCATCATAGCAAAACCATGCCTACCCCATTGCTGGCAATGGCAAAAAAGTCGCAATACATCGCGATACGTCACGTGACGTTGCGAGTTTGATATTCCTGCACTATACTGTCAGACAGATTTTTGGGGCTGAGTTTGGAGCTAAGAAAGAAACAGGAATGCCTCAAAAACTATAAGTGGATTGTTATTTCCATTAGTTTTACCTGGGAAAAAGACATTTAATCTTTCAGTCTCATATTCTGGGGAAAAGATTCAAAATGGCTCTCAGAGACAACCCCCCCCCTAAAATACAGAAGAATCTTAGCACTTATAACATTCTAACAAAAGAATGCTAGAAGTTCTAAGATTCTATACCTTTACGTTCTTTACAATAAAACCTAAATAATGATAGTTATTGTGAATCTTTCTTTCTGAGTTGGATTTTGTTGCCATCTACCTTGCTATCTTTTGGGAGAAATTCTAAAAAAAAACAACCTTTAAAACAATTCAGACTTTCTAATATTGCTTTAATCATGCAGACCTTAACTTTCCAGGTTCTTGTTTTCACCCTCCAACTAAATAATAGCAGAATCAGATCAGTTAACACCATCAAAAAGCCACGTTCCTTTCTTGTCTTTAAAGCAGAACAGCGAAAGGGAAAAGGAAAAAAAAAAAGGAGGAAAAAGGAAGAGAGCAATCACCAGGCCCCAGGGTTCTCCTGAAAACAAGTTGTTCTGTGAATTAAAAAGCGAACCTTTGTTTGTGATTCCGCTCCTTTCCAGATGGTACACGGTGATGGCATACACCTGTTCGGTGTCAGCCATGATGCCTGGTAGCATATGGCAGTTCACACATACTGCTCAGGCAGAGGGAAGCCGGGCCTTTTGGTCACCTGGGCTGTTTTCATATAGTGTGACAGAAGCTGTGGGAAATTTTGAAGCTGACAGGAAACCGATGTTTCTCTTCCCGGCTGGAAGATGTAGATGCCTTCAAACACCCAACAGCTGTACCTCTGCATTTCCATGCTAACAGAAGCAAAATATACACCGAAAGAAGAATGTCAGGCAAAAAAGGGGCATATTTTCAGGACTTCCTATAAGGCTTCATTATACAATATAATTAGAAGGGCAGCTGAATTAGATCTGAACATTGGCATGCCTTTTAAAAATCCAACTCTCAAGTTTTTTAACTTCAAAGCTCAGTGGTTTTGCTTGGGTTTATTTGTATTTATATTTTTATTTGCAAATAACATTTTAATTCATTATGTATCTATGTATCTCTCTCTCTCTCTCTCTCTCTCTCTATCTATCTATCTATCTATCTATCTCTATCTCTATCTCTATCTATCTATCTATCTATCTATCTCTATCTATATCTATCAATATGCTGATAGGTGCGGGACAACTAGGAGCATTACGGCCTATTGAAGCAAATGGACCGGTGACTCGCTCAAGGAGCAGGGTGCAGAAGCAGCTGGCCGTATAAGTAAACTCCCAGATACTTTACTTTCACTCTGACGATGTCGGCAGTTTAGCCGACGGAAGCTAATGGTTTTATATTAAACAGTTTTAATAATAATAATAAAGTTGGAAGGGACCTTGGAGGTCATCGAGTCCAACCCCCTGCCCAGGCAGGAACCCTACACCATTTCAGACAAACGGCTGTCCAGTCTCTTCTTAAAAACTTCCAGTGTTGGAGCATTCACCACTTCTGGAGGCAGGTTATTCCACTGGTTAATTGTTCTAACTGTCAGGAAGTTTCTCCTTA
>NW_015387518.1:70897-81004 GCF_001527695.2 Protobothrops mucrosquamatus | reverse complement strand
TATCTATCTATCTATCTATCTATCTATCTATCTATCTATCTACCTACCTACCTACCTACCTACCTACCTACCTACCTATCAATCTATCATCTCCGGAATAAGGTATAATAAAAGCAATATAAATATAGCCTTCCAATAATACTAGTCAAGCCTATAAGGTTTAAAATAGGAAAACATTATTAGCACAACACTGCAAGATCTCTATTTAGAAATTCTGATTCATATTAATGCTAAACTAAAAATGGTTAGGGTAAAATTCAGTAGACAATAGAGAATGAAAGAAGAAAATAATTAAAATTAAGCAACAGTAGCACATGTATGCAAGACTGGTCCTCATTGGATCTATTGGCTATTACTAGCAATCAGTTCCTGATGGATTTTACATGTTGCCACACAAATCGAGTTGATTTTAAATGTTATGGAGGGATTGTAGTCTGAGACCTGACAACTTTAAAAGTTTTGAGGAAAGAAGAGCCTTTCAAATGTCTTTAACAAAGGAACACTGAAGGAGAAAGCTTTCAACTTGCCCAGATTCACAAGGGCATACTTCTTCCAAACACTTTGTTCAGTAAATTAAAAGCCCTTCTGTTCTTTTGGGACTTCTAGTTGTGTAAAATACACTGCAGGTGATACTATATGACTGCAGCTGTCAGCAAAAAGAAGATTTGGTGCCCTATATAAATCAGGCTGCTGCTCTTATCCAGTGTTTGCAGTTTAAGAGCAGAACTAGGCTGTTGAGATCCCTGGGAGAAATCCTAAATATACTGAATTTACCATCAGTGACCCCTTCTATACAGATTGGGATCCATCTCTAGGATTCCAAGTGACAAATAATCACCAATAACTGAATGTAGATATATTTCAGCTACCACATTCACTCTCCCTCCTCCCCTTACATGTAATGGGAGATCTGGAATGCAGTTCTTAGAAATTTAGATGGGATGCAATCCAGAAAAGCGCAATTAGGGAAAGAAGCCAACCAAGTAGCTTGCTTTAATTAATTTGCGCACACTGGAATTAAATTGGACAGGGAAATTCACCTTTATGGAGAGTGCCTATCCCTGCACCAGGTGTGATAGGAATCACCTTACCTGATTTTTAAAGAAAGAGGCTTTTTTTTTCTTCCTTTCATTTTCACATCTCAACCCAGCTTCAGCTGTTCTCTTGGATTGCTACCCTTAATCTTTTAGCACTGACCAGTATTATATCTGCTCTGGTTCTCTATCCTCTTGAGTTTTGGGATTCTGGCTTTGTTTTGACCTTGCATTCCTTTATTTCTGCCTTCTGCTCTCTTCCTGGCTTGTTTATTTATTTATTAAATTTGTTTGCCAGCTATCTCGCTGTAAGGCCATTTTACAGCTCAACTGAGATTGACTGATTGATTGATTTAATAAATACATGTATAGGATACCCATCTTGGATACATGACTCTGGGTAGCTAACAATCAGCAATTAGTTTAGTTTAATAGTGCTTGTGATGTTCTGGATGGCATATTGATTTTAATTCCTTCTCCTTCTTCCTTTTCCTTCTTCCAACGAACAATTCAGACCAGACTAACTCTTTCGTAGGGCCTGTCATTCCTATTGGAGTTCTTGCTTGTGTCCTTTATTTTTGTTTTATTTTACTGATTTTATTAGGGTTGCCTTTTAGTACTGTATGTTTCAGCGGCTGATCTAATGGCAAACTGTTGTAAGTTATTTTGATTATTGTGGTATACAAGTTCAGTAAACAAACTCGGTTTTTTAAAACCAACATTTTTAACAATCCCTTAATTCTTGGTTTTCTAAAGTACTTGATTAATATTTTGGAATTTAACAAAATAATATGAGGTGCAAAGAAATAAGAGTTCCATGTTCCAGAATTAGATAATAGCCATTTGCTGAGTGTCCTTTGGATCATATTTTGGAAAAAATATCAAGGTTCAGTTTTTATGTCTGCCAGAGAAACCCTTTGATCTATTTTGGATTCTTTTTCACTACTTTGTTGTTTTTCTCCATTTTCTGATTCTCCTTTGGCAACATGTAAAAGATTCTTACAGATAAGCCCCTGAGCAGATTTTTTTCCCTCTACCCCTACTTCATTCCATCTAGACTTTTGTAATGGGGTTGCTCATAGGATTATTGTCTAGTAATAATAATGGAAGGGAAGGGAAGCAGAGAATATGTGAAACACATAAGCACCTACAATGTAAACAGTGTGAAAAGGAAGTCATTTCAGCCACAATCTTAAAATGATATTTCCATTTGAAGTTTAAAAAAATAATAAGTATTTCACCCAATGAGAATTCCCACCAGTGGTTCAGCTCTTCAGTGATCAAGTTACAAAGGATATTGTTATAGATAAAGTGCAACACATCAATTTGATTTAGATGTGCATGAAATTATATAGATTATGTACCATTTCACACCTGTGCATTCAAGGCATGGCATAAATATTGAGCACATTTTTTTCTACTGTGAAATATCAAGGCTACAATTATTTTTATGTTACCTTGATGAAATTAGGATTTTTGATTTACAAGGACACAATTCAGCATTCTTTTAACCTAGCAAAGCAAAAGGAATAGCATGAATTCAATTAGCTACAGTCTCTTTTTTTTGTGGTTAATTAAAAACAGTTGTATTAAATACAAGGAAGGATTTTTAAGTGTTCTTCTACAGATGTAAAGTGTGAATGTGATACTTTTGCTATTTCATTTTCTAATAAAGACATTATTCTCTTGGCCCCCTGCAGGAAACCTGATGATTGAGGAAAGCACTAAAAGCAAAAAGAAAAAAAAGAATAAAATTCTTAGGATAACTCACATGAAAGAGATGATTCTTGGATTAAACTCTGAGTACAAAACTAACTCATGGAGATTATAATGGATAGTTACAAATGGTTTATTATTGTACAGTTCTTCACTTTCTATTGTTTGCTTTTAATAGCTCCTTAATGAGCTCTTTAACAGGGGCTGGAGAAAGCTGAATGTTTCTTCACACATTCTTCTGAAGCAGTCGTCTTCCGATATAATATATATTTCATCTAGATTTATTTCCGATAAACCAGTTATGGAAGGTGAGACCAGAAAGAGAGTATGAACTTGTAAAAGTGAAGGTAAACATTTTGCCTGTCCAGTCATATCCAACTCTAGGGGCTGGTACTCATCTCCGTTTTTACCCAAAGGAGCCAGCATTGTCTGAAGACCTTTCTGTGGTCATGTGGTCAGCATGACTATACGTCGAGGTGCATGGACTGCTGTTACCTTCCCATTTAAGTGGTACCTATTTATCTACTTGCATTTGCCTGGTTTTGAACTATTTGGTGAGCAGGAGCTGGAGCAAGTAATGGGACCTCACCCCATCTCACAGCGTTGGGTCTCAAACCTGAGTTGTTAGCTTTCTGACACTGACAAGCTCAGCACCTTTAACCTCTGAGCCATCGTGCCCCTCAATGTACATGTAGGTATATCTATATGTGTGCATAGAGTTGTGTGTGAGTGTGTTTTCCAACTGATGAAGTCAAAGATGGAGAAAGATGTCTTCTGCAATCTGAAATACAATTCTTACAATCCCACATAATGTCCAGGCTTGGGGTTTTATTTTAGCCCCTGCATCTAGAAGGTGGCCAGAGTGAGCAAATCAGCCATTAAAAGCCAGTTAACCAATACAGCCCAACTCCAGCTAAAATAAACCTACAGAGAGTATAAATGTTGACACATTCAGTGTAAGAACAGACAGCAATTAAAAGATTTTACAAACAAAGGAAAAACACCCTACAGTCATTTTAAAATACATAAGAAGCATGTAAACCGCTATCAAACCAGTTGGACTAATAGATCAAGGTGTAAGAGAACATTTGGCTTATTTTCCCAGGATTGTAGAAGTACAATGAGTTTTTTTCATCCATGTTCATAAATCAGAATCTGTTTGAAAGTCTGTCAGAAGTAGCTGTTCTGTAATATCTTTCCAAACCTGATGCTCTCCGAATGTGTTACAACTGTTTATTTGTTTAAACAATCTCTACCGTTGTCCACTTCATGAAGAATTTGCAACTCAGAGAACTTCCAACTAAAAGTCCTTTTGGATATACTAGTCTTGAGAGTTATATTTTACTTCTGGAGTGAGTTAGAAGAATACTGATATGGAAATGATTTCTTTTGGTTTAATTCTAGGGCCTATTTTATCTTTCCTAAGTCCAAGTTCCATCCATATATTTTGACCTTTAGCTTCCATCTATAATTACCAGGGATGGTAATTATAGATCAAAACTCAAAACTGAACCAAAACCTGGATTCCCAGCTTGGAGATGGGCTGGTTAGATAATTTAATCCCCTGCTTTCCACAGAGGCCATTAAACTGTGATTTCCTGAACTTTGGATCAAAAATCTTCAGTTCAGTTCTTAGTTCTGTTGTGGAGTCAGCAATTGGCCTTAAAAATCTGGCTTTTTATCACCCACTTCACCTATGCAGGAAGGTTGTAGGAAGGTTTGTTTTTTGTTTTTTGTTTTGCAAAGCACTTGGAAGGACTATATATTACAAGCCAATTTTGTAATGAGAAATTACAACTCAAAGATTTACAGGACAAAAGTGCATAAAACTAAGACATTTACCTAGACCTACTGATTCGTTTCAGAATGTTCCACTGATGAACATGGATTTTAACCCCCAAAAAGGTATTAAAAATATCTTCCTTCAAAATCTGTGCCTAGCCCATCATAACTATTAATCTGATATCTATTATGGCACACTGCCACCTAAGTCAGCTACTTCATAGCCTCATGCCAGCATCATCGGTGATTTGATGAGATGTGATTTAGCTCCAAATAATTTACGATCAGATCAATACCTTTCCCAGAGAAGATGAAGCATGATTATCAGCAAGAGCCTTAAATTTAAAAGATGCACATCTCAAGAAAAAAAAATTCTTGATATTTTAAAACTTTAGAAATGTCCAAAATAAATTGTTTGAATGTATGGAATCATACATTCAAATGTATGGAATGTATGGAATCAAAAAGCCTGGCAAAGAAATCATTTGTTTTGCTTTTTTTGGGGGGGGGGGGAAACAACCCACTTTTAATTTGCTCTAGGATGAATTGATTTAAATCAAGATAATTCAAATCAATAATTTAAATCAGGATCTAAATGACCATGGGAAAAGCACTTTACATCTTTGATTTGTTGAAATAGCCGCAATTGCATAAGTTCACATATCATACTAACCCAATAAAATTGAGTATAGCAAAATGGCTAGGTAGAAAAATAGATGTGGTAATAAGCAGAGACCTCAGGATTCATTCGGGGTGTAGAAAAAAGGTTGGCTATGGAAGAAAAAAAGAGAGAGAGGAGGAGAAAGAGAGTTATCTAAAATTTCCACTCTCTCCATGGAAGTCTTCAGGAGTGAGCAGGCTAGAAACACCGTAAAATAAATATCTTCTGGATCAAAACCTTCCTTCAATGGCAGACTGACTAGATACCTTTATTTTCATAAAAGAAAAAAAAAACACCTCCCCTACTTTGATAATTTTCCTTTAAACTGAAAGGGTCATCTTGAGTTTGCTGAGGATATAACAATAGAGTCCAATGAGGGTTTCTTTTTTTTCTGCATTATCTTCTTGGACAGGGGTTTGTCTAATATTCAGAGTCATCTTCCTTTAGGGTAAATGTAGTGCAAGCTATATCTCTTTTTTGTTGTAAGTGTTCTATGATGTACCCCAGGAAACAATGCTATTCACCGAGAAAGATCCCAGAGCTAAACCGTCTTGTCGGCTGAATGAAAACATATCTTCTTTGTAAGAGAAAATGGATTGAGAGAAGAAAAAAAAAAGGTTAGCATCACCACCTCAGGTAGACTGGGTTTTTCTCTGCTGCCTCTTCCCCAAAGCTTTCAAAGGAAGCTAAAAGTGGTTAACTCGTAAAGCAAGCAGACTCCAGTAGGTACAAAACCAGGTTCTTTGATAAGAACAATGATCTCACTCAAGCTTATGTTTCTGCAGCTAGACAATTAGAGATGAGTTTGCAGATTTGCAAGCAGCAACTTTCTGCATGCAAAGAAAAAAAAAGCATGCCCCACTTTACAACTCTGATTATTATGATCTTCTTTTTTAAGATATGCTCTTGTCATTAAATGTTTCTCTTATAAATAGGATTCCCAAGGTTAATGACTTTTTTACTTATTGTAACAGTTTCTAAAATGCTTTTTTCTCTCTCTCTCTCTTCACTGTCCTGGACCATGTGCATAGAACTGCTAAAGTGAACAGCATTAGTTCTAAGTAATGAAATTACAGATCATTACAAACTGTACACAAAGTGATAACATTGTTCATTTTTACCTGTTTGAGGAAAAAGATGATTTTAAAAAAACCAAATAAGGGTGGTGATTTCTTTTAAAAGTTAAATATACTTATTTTTTTAAAAAAATGGGAAAAACTGGCATATTTATTCATTATAGATCCGCTATCCCTTGAAAATTATTGCAAATGTTCAGCGTCCTTCCAAACTGGCCAATTCAGAGGGCAAGATTTTGTCTCTCTAAAGTTGTTCCAATAAATTCTCAGCCCAATAGATCTACGATTCCTGGGGTCCCTTTCTAGAGATCCTTGGACTGCAACTGTAAAGTGAGCTTGTTCATGTCTTTGCGATTTGTGTTAGTCTTCAACACAAATAGCACAAACTCATTTGCCATCATTCGTTCATCAGATGCCCTATTAGATATGAGAGAAGAACAGGCTGACAGAACGAAAATATTTGAAATTTTAAACAGCAACTATAAAGCAACGTAATTCCAGAAGGCAGCATTTGCATCGATTCTGAACAGCATACTGAACATAACCCAAGGGAGCTTACAAAAACCACGGGAATTCTCTAGGATGCTGTGCCGGATAAGAACGTTTAACTGGTCTATTAGGAAATCTGTTTTGGTTAAGTGGGGCCTTGGGGAGGACTAGTTTTTTTTTATTGTTTTAGTTAGGGGGCTGTATGTATACAATACACACATACCTGGAGTGTTTGTCCTGAACATTTAAAAAGTGATCTTGCCTTGTGTAGCTTCAAGAGCTTCTTCAAATACCCGATGACATCGATATGAGGAACACAGCAATATGGTTTCCTAGTTAAGGCCAGTTGTATTCAGTAATCCCTAGGATTTCTCCTGTGGTTTTCTTGAGGGTCAGATAGTTTTACTGTATGTTCTTACTCAGGATCTGCCCATTCAGACACCGCTGCTTTTTTAGAACTACATTATATCATGGAAGCTTCACAATTTTTCCCTGAGTGAAGTCACCCAACCGCCAATGAAGGCAAATCTTCAACGAAAGAACGGCCAATAAGAAAATAAATACATCCACAGTCATTTATTTATGACATGCAGTTACAGCTTTGCCGAAATCCAAGGCATCTATGAATTTTATTCCAAAATGGAGACAAATTTGACTTTTAGCTCCTGGATATTTTGTTTCCAAAAATGGAGGGTCAACAAATTATTGAGTTGCTTTGTTTAGTATGATTTGAAAGAGATTTGGTGCCTTTTAGCAAATATTCTCACCCTCCATTTAGGCTATATCCTAGTACAATATGTAAAACTTCAACTATGATTTTTTTTCTCCTCATTTTTTATGTTTCTTAAAATTATTTTGTCAGATGATGAGTCAGTGGGAGATCCAAAGTGAGCATGCTGCTTTGTAAACCTTGAGCTGGCTTATGAAGACATCGCTTAATAGCCAATATGGCTGGTTTTGCTTTTCAACACAGAAATGTGATATGAATACAAAAATTAGTACCTATCCACAAAACCCATTCCCTAATCAATTCACTGAGCTTTTAAGCATATGCACGAACAACTAGAAGCCTGGAGAAGTGTAGAGTTCTCATCTGTGATTAACATTACAGAAGACTTCAAGTTCTGTATGTGAAGCAGAACTTTACTAGTGATGCAGAACACCACAAGGGACTGTTTTTAATTTGCATGTCATAGAAGAACTCACTGAAATAAAATGGCTATTAAAAGTATTCAACCAATAATATTTATTTCTACCTCTACATGGCATATGCTGTTTCGTTTTGTTTTTTGTTTTTAAAAATCACTGAACAACTTAGCTATGTAGGAACCATAATGTACTCAAGGTTACCTAATGAATAACACAACTGAGCATGGATGATACCCAGATGTTCTTCACCAGATCTAACAATCTAATCACAACTCCATACTGGTTTTCCATCTTATACTTATCAAGAATACTAAGCAGAATCAAAGTGTTTATATTTAAAAGAGTAAGACTTAAATGTTACTTTGAAGTCCTGGAAAATGAAGAAAATATCCAGACATAATGAATGAAACATGGTGTGCACATACAATGGAATGACTGCAATCCAATCAAGAGCATGATGCATTTTTGTACCTTTGTGTTCATTTTCTATTTCCCCCTCATACTGAGCTTTGACTAAAACCTCAAAGGATTCACATATTTCTGTCTCTGAATCATGACCCAGAAAATATTGTCTTCAGATTCTAGGAACTGGATTTGCATATTAAGGGTTGAGATTTTTTTCCACATCAAGGAAAATATTTGTTTAATGAATTATTCTTTAGTGAACAAAATGAACTGAATATATAAGGATCTGGAGGAACATATGCATATATACACAAAAACATATATGCTTCTGCTTGCCCTACCTCACATGTAGAGATAGCTTACTCTAAGAGTAAGTAAGCTTACTCTTACTCTTACAAAGCTCCATATATACAAACTTCTGGTGTAAATAGTTCATTGTTCTTAATAGATATTTCATCAATCTCTGAAAAAATAACTTATATGAAGGGATTTGCCAACAGTCCTTTGCCATAGTCAAATCACTTTTTGAGCATTATTGGGTTGCTTGACTTTTTCATGGGTCATTGACTAGATTAGGATGGTCCGTCCCCAGCACCTAATGGAGCTTTTCGGGTTTTTGAGGGTACTCAAAGAACTTGCAAGCGACATAGCAGTCAGCTCCAGTGTGTTCCTCACTGATCTTTGGAATATGGAAACAATGAAATCATTGGATAATGTTACCCCATCAGCAGTTTCTCCTCCATTGCAAATCCCAGTGGGTCATAATAGTATATGAGAATAATCTTGAGGAACAGGAGAAAGAGCTGCAGCCAAGGTAATGTTTAAATAAGATGAAGCTGAGTCCAAAACAGGAATGGAACTTGAGAAAACATCTTAGACTTGATCCTTCCTAGTTTTCTTTAGAATAAAGGCAGGAGGGGAGAGGCACATTCAGGGTTGCAAGATTCTGTTTTTGTAACCATATAATAAAGTTTTAGTATTCATAACTTTGATGTTCAAATCTATCTCAAATCTATCTCAAAGGCATGGGTCTTCGAGATATGGGCTAATAAATTGTGGGAGATTAAACAAGTGAAGGAAACCTAGCATGACAATGGAGGAAAAAGAAAGAATGTAATCAATCAAAAACATATACTAATGTTTGAGAGTTATTTATTTATTATTAAATTTGTACCCATCTCCTTATCAAGCAATTCAAATCTATGTCAATAGGTGCAGCAAAGCACCCTCATTTTTCTACTCATATTAATATATGTCTGCAACTGTGATTCATACCGTTATCACCCGATACATAGAATACTATAAATAACTCTACATGGATTACCCCCAAATGCAACTTGAAAGCTTCCTCTGATCCAGAATGCTGGGTTGTTACAGTATACTATAGTCCAGGGGTCTTCAAACTTGGCCCTTTTATGACTTGTGGATTTCAACTCCCAGAATTCCTCAGCCAGCATGCCTGGCTGAGGAATTCTGGAAGTTGAAGTCCACAAGTCATAAAAGGGCCAAGTTTGAAGACCCCCTGCTATAGTCAGTCGTTGATTGCCAGTTGCTTTCAGATCCAGTTGAAGGTTCTGAATATAATTTTTAAATGATGCCCGGGCCACCCCAATGATGCCCTTGACGTGATGACCCGATGTCTGGAGGCCGTGAGGGTCTGGATGGGGAGAAACAGACTCAGGCTCAACCCTTCCAAGACCGAGTGGCTGTGGCTACCGGCGCCTCGGCATAGTCAGCTGATTCCATCGCTGACTATAGGGGGCGAAACTCTGGCTCCCTCGGATAGGGTACGCAA
>NW_015387518.1:48495-70816 GCF_001527695.2 Protobothrops mucrosquamatus | reverse complement strand
GGGCCTTCTCTGTGGGAGCTCCCACCCTCTGGAATGAACTACCCCCAGAGATCAGGGTGATCCCTGATCTCCCTTCCTTCCGCCGCGCCCTTAAGACATGGTTATTCCAGCTTGCGGGACTGGCCTAGGGGAAACTTTTAGAGGGGGTTTTAATTATAATTTTAATTAGACCAATTACTAATATTTCCCTTTTAATTAAACTTTTTAAATTTGTAGTGTGATATTTTTGTATTTTTATCTGGTTGTTAGCCGCCCTGAGTCCGCAAGGAGAAGGGCGGGATATAAATCTAAAAAATAAATAAATAAATAAATAAATAAATAAATAAATAAATAAATAAATAAATAAATAAATAAATAAATAAATAAATAAATAAATAAATAAATAAATAAATAAATAAAGCCCTGCATGGCTTGGTGCCCATATATCTCCAGGACCATCTCTCCTACCTTGATCCCATTTGCCTTGTGTATTCCCTGGGAGATACCAGGCTGAGAGTTCCTACTAAATAAGCATCAGCATGCTTTCTGAGAGGCTTCCCCCACTCTCTGGGACATCCCACCACTGAGATAGCAACCCCTTCCAACTTCTTAGCCTTTAAAAATTGGAGTACTGGATCACTTGGTGATAATAAAGACTGCCTGAGTTAATTCTGATATACTTGTGGATTTACTCATATTGTTTGCTTTCACAGTAAACTGCCATGAGATTACAGAAATAAGTGGTATATTAAAAACTGAATGTATAAACAAACAGATGGATCATAACATTTGATATTTTGACTCCAAGCAGCAAATGAGGGAGAAGTTGCAATATATTATAGCTGCTCACATATGGTGGTCTGCCTTTAGCACTCAGGTTGAAATCTGAGATCCTGATTTATCTGAAAGACTGCCTGATTTGGAAATGTTGATATGTGGATTGAAGCTGTATCATGATGGAGAAAGTGTACACACTGGGAATCATTCAGTCACTCTCTCTAACCAATAAAGAGGTTATTAACTTCAAGCTTTTGGGACATCAAATATCTCAAAGCTGTAGTTACTGTGGAATCTATATCGGATGGTGATAATAGCAGCTATAATTGTTTGGATGATTGCCATTCTGCATTTGGATACTAAAAGAGGGTTTTTTTGAGGATACATACAGCAAATGACCTCTTGGCTTCTTTTAAAGTACAGATGATGCTATTACTACAGTTCACAAGTTAAAAGAGGGGGTAAATCATGTGTTCTTTGAATTGGGTAGCCCTACCTCAGCCAGTTTCTCCTATGCTATTCCAAGATAAGATGTAGGAGGTGACCAGGCTGAGCCCGAGGGAGGAGTCAAATGTGTCATCAGTCTCGAGTCCCATCATGCCCACAAGAGAGCTAAGTCCAGCCCACTTGAATTCTATTGAATTTTATCTCCTGCCAATTTTCTGCAGTAGCTCAGATTCTTGCAGAGAGCTTAAGCTTGCAATAAATGGGAACCGCCTGGATTTTCTGATTTCCAGTGCTTGACACAAGATGAACATTTTTTACTTATGAAGTGTGGTTTTATGCATGCTGGTTTGACATATTTAAGTCTAGCTGTGGCCGAGCATAGCCTGCCTGAAGATGGTGATGAAATACCCTTCCTAAAGAGATTCTAGGCAAACGGACAACCATAGAATTAAATAAATACATAAACAATATATGTGTATGTGAGAAAGGAGTACATACCCACTTCTCAGTTACAGATAGTGATTGTATGTATTAGTTTTTAGAATATTTACAGATTGTTCCTACACTATAGATCTCAGGCTGAATACAATCATTTCACATTTTCATCAAAAGCTATTGAAAACAAAACATCAATACACTGCATCACCCCAAAGGCACTTAGTAAGTCTCAAACACTTACTGAAAGTCATGAGAAACGTGACAGCCAGGATATTGGTGGATGAAAGCTGTTATTGTAGGTGACACCATCCTCTGCTTCTTATACTGGTTAATAACCAAAATGCCAGTTATTATCTCTAATGCGCTATATGACTTCCCTCCAGGTTAGGGAACATCCCCTAGGGATGGAATCTACTGGCCCATATGGTGAGACAGGTAGGAGTCCCTGTAGGTTCTTTAGGAAGGGGGATGCCTTTGGGACCTGGCAACTGCCTAGACAAGTCCTTGCAGTTTTCTTGACAAGTTTCAGAAGTGGCTTGCCGCTGCCTGCTCCCTAAGTCTGAGAAAGAATGATTGGCTCACGGTTATCCAATTGGCTTTGTGCCTAAGGTGGGACTAGAACTCATGGTTTCCTGGTTTCTAACCTGGTGCCTTTACCACTACACCATACTTTCTCTCCCTTAGAATCCTACCCCCTCAAAAAATCAAGGTGGAGTGGACATAAAAGCAATCCTTCTCTTTATTAGCCTTCTCACTCTTCAGAGATGTACCCTAAACCTAGTCTTCCCAGTGCATCACCATTACAGTATTTTGTGTGACTAAGAGTTCCTCAAGGAGCTTATCTAGGTAGCAGGAGGAGATGATAATAGTCTTTCTGGGCTATATTCTTTCAGACTGTGCAGTGGTTTCACAAACATTGTATATAAATGACTCCACGATTCATCTTCATCTTCTAAGAAAGGAACCTTTATGTTACTTGCATATATACAATGATTCACTCACTAGCTTATGATCTTATTTTTTAAAAAAAAATAAAAATAAGTTTACCTGGAATGTAGTTGTCTGCCTGTGAGACATAGCAATGACTCAGAGAATCTGTTCTATGTTACCCTTTGTTCCTTCTCTCCCATTTATGCCAATGTCTGTCAGCATTTCATGAGGAGACTTTTGCTCCCTACCATGGAGCACATCAAGGTAACGTGGTTCTCAGATCAAATCTCCCCATGACTACCTTGAGGAAGGCATTATGTGATATTCAACAGGAAGAAACATGAAAACTGAGGTGTGCATGCCAAATGAGTTGGCAATGAAGCTGTTTCCAGCACTACCTTTATCAAGCCATGATTCCTTTTGGAACAATAGCCTTATTGGAATTGCTCAGTGCAGCAAGTTGGGGCAAGCACAGTTTTCCCTTGCCTACAAACATCTGGTGATGCTCAAAAGGAAGTGAGCATTCTCAGCAAATGGAAGGACATAAAATCAAACATGGTGAGTTTTTATTACACCTGGGCCAATGTGAAGAATTTAGTCCTTAACTAAAAGAACACTACAGAGATATTCCAAATTTCTTTTGGAGCTGTTTAAGGGGGGAATATTGGCAAGAGTCTATCAGTGTAACCTTACAATAAAGTAGAATTAATTCATCTGATTGTGATTCTTACCTGGTTTGTCCAAAAGGCTGACTTCAATCGTGCAAGTATGAAAATACAATTGTCCCCACTAAGAAAAAAAAGGGAGGGTCTCTTCTGAGTTTCTTGGCCTACCACTATCTAGTTGTGGGCTATGCAGTCTCTTATCTGACCACTCCCTTGGCCATGTCTCTTTGTCCAGTCTCCCAAGATCTTTCCTACATAATACTTCATCACTGGAGTGGAAATCACCTGAGCTTTCTATGCTCAGTGATGTAATAAATGTATATATTTATTTGGCTACCAAAATCACCCGATGTCTTACTATGTTCAATACAACTTTCAGTATTTCTATAATTAGAATAGAAAATCAAAATGATAAAAAAATTAAAAACATAATACTGTCATTCAAATGACCAGAAATGCTAGGAGTAGCTAGATCCCCATTCTGTGGAGATAAAATCCACCTTAATATAGCTTAGAATGGAAAGCCTTTCAGTAGGAATTCAAAGGACTGATAGCAGAATTCATAACATTTGTTTGTTTGTTTGTTTGTTTGTTTATAAGACTTAGATGGTCACCTATCTCCTAGAAAGGTCCACAATTTGGAAATTCCCTGCCGGAAAAATTAGACTATTCTAAAATGAAGGAAGCCACATATTATTCCAAAAAGGCATATAGGAGAAGTTATGATTCCCCCAGTCTGAGAGAATGGGGAAGAATGTCTTGTTGGAGACAATGAATTTCGTGCAATTTGAACCCAATTTTCCAAGAAACTCAAGGCGAAACCTGTGGTTTTCTTTTTTCTAATCCAGTGAGGTGTGCTCAAACTGGGAGGCAAAGTTTTTGTTTGAGGAAGGATTTTAACTCAGAACTCCACACAATCCATATCTGACAGGTCTAAGCCTTGGACAACACGGCTTTCAGAGAACTTTAAGGAAAAGGAAAATGAAACATTTCATTGCTATTTGTTCAGTAGAAGAGAAGACACTCAGGAATCCCACCCCTTCCCTCCACTTTATTAGAAGAATCCTACACTCACCTTGTAGAAATTTCACTGGAAGTATCATCTAGTGTAGAAAAAAAAAACAAGTTAAGAATGTCACCAGCAGTATCATTTTACGTGGGAGAAAAAATGAGTAAGAATCATCTCGTCTGGAAAAAAAAATAAGTAAAAAAAAGTTTCATTTTGTGTGGAAAAAAAGTTTCAAGAAATTGCTTTTCCATCAAATTGAAGGAGAAGGTTCCAGAAATAATGCAGGAGAAATGTTTGGCACAGCAGTGCTTCGAAATGACTGATCTGGGTTGCAACAGATATCGTACTAGATGGGAAGTGCTGGGATCTCCCCGGAGAGATTTGTGATAGAAAGGCCTCTTATCTTTTCCCAGCTGATCTCCACTGCCTTTTGTATTCATTTGTAACTGTATAACCCTGAAAGTGGTCCAACCAACTGATCATGGAGGGGAAAAAAACATATTATCTGAGGTGAGATACAGAGAGAAAGAGGTGGGAGCATTTTTGTCTCACACATGAATTCAATTTTACAGCAATGCAACTGGAAAGAACTATAACATTTAATCAGCACAGGGTCCAAATTCTTAAATTTCAACAGGAGGAAGAGGGAAGAATAACTAGCAAAGGAAAGCACTGTTTCTTAGTGTGAGCTTGGCATGGTTTTCTGTAACTCTTTCAATATGGAGAAGTAAAATGATACGACAATTTAATTCAGCCTCTGTAGTGGTGTCTCAAAGATGCTTTTTTCAAAAGGCAATTGGACTTTGTTTTTTCCTTGAGGAAGATGTTTCACTTCTCATCCAAGAAGCTTCTTCAGTTCTGACTGAATGACTGACTCACCATTCAGTCAGAACTGAAGAAGCTTCTTGGGTGAGAAGCGAAATGTCTTCCTCAAGGAAAAAACAAAGTCCAGTTACCTTTTGAAAAAACACCTTTGAAACAATCTTGACCTGGATAACTGAGAATCTCCCTTGACACTCCGTAGTAGTGGGCAATCTCTGGTTCCTCAAAGGTTGAACTCCAGTTCCCATTGCCCTCCGTTAGCATGGCCAGTGATGAAGGAAGCTGGAATTTATCTGGAGTGTCTCTACCAAGGCTTATCTACTTGTAACCTCTTTCTGTTGCCAATCTACAACTGAAAAGAGGGAAAACAGTTGTTGGCTCTGCTGCTGGCTACTTAAGGAGTGGTGGAACAAACTGTCCAAAATAGATGAACTACGTATTAGCTCAGATTTAAATTCGTCACACAGATAATATAACAACTGCTCCCCAGTGCTTATGACTAATTAAATAGTAAGTAAAATGTAGTGTTTCAAGAAGATGAAAGAAAATTTGGGAAGCACATGAAATGTGAAATGAAATGAAAAATAGGAGCTTGAAAGTGGGGGGGAAAACATCAGTAATAATATTATTATTATTCAGATATTATTATCTGAAAACAGCCCGCACGCTGCTCAAGCCAAACACACTAGAAGGATGCTAGGTTGTGGAAACCACATCCAGGTGTGAGAGTTCAGCCCTGGACAAATGTAATCCTAAATCTGAGGTTGTTCCTTCTGCTTGGAGATGTTCATGACTGCATCATAACACTCCCTAGAGCAGCAGCAAGTCTTTCAGATATTGCTCACCTGCTGGTACTTTACAAAAAGGATAGGCAGGTGAAACATGATCCTGACATGTGTGCCTCCTTCTTCTGAGTTGTTGGGTTCATTTTCCAAGTCACTCGTTTACTTTTGCAAAGAAGTTTAAAGAAAGCGATACGTCATACCAAAACTTGGAAAACAAAGAGGAATGAAAGTAATAGATGTTGGATGATGATTCATTTGTCATTATTCAATGACATTTCACAGTACAGCAAAAGAAAAAGAAAAAGGATAGCGGGGAGAAGAAATTTACCTGCCTCTAGAGCAGTGTTTCTTAACCTTGGCAACTCCAAGTTGTATGGACTTTAACTCCCAAAATTCTCCAGCCTGCATACTGGCTGGGGAATTCTGGGAGTTCAAATCCAAAGAGCTTGAAACTGTCAAGGCTGAGAAACACTGCTCTAGAGGGATTGCATGTTAGACTAAGAGAAAGGAATCTCTTGCCCTCCTAAAGATGATGAACTGCAATGCTTAAAAAATACCCAGTAACATCTGGAAGAGTGTTCTAGGTAATACAGGAGACTGCAGGGAAGCATTGCAGGGACGGAGATCCAGATGTGGCTTCAGAGTTCATAAACAGCAGCCCAATCAAGGAACCATCAAGACCACTCCCACTAACACTCACACGACAAGCCACTAGCATATAAAAGGAGAAAAAAAACCACTTCCTACTTGCACTGATGATGTTGCCTAGTCTGGTAATGAAATGTCTTCAGGCAAGCAACCAAGCTAGGAGAGCACCAAGAACCTGACAGTTCAACCCTGACCTACAAATATTGTCTTCTCTCAATACTGGAGTTAATTAGCTGAATGCTACTGGTGAATTTGTATACAACTGTTGCGTCACTTTAGGGCCAGGAAATAATGGACAAGATTTCCTGTACTAGCTGTTTTGTTTAAGTGACAAGTTCTTGCTTTGTGATTTGGAACTTGGGCTATTTTTTGTTTTGGGCCTATTAATTTGTGTAGTGCGGTTCAGCTGTATGGAAGTAAATCAAGTGTTAGAATAAATGGGATACTTAGTGAATGGTTCAACAATGAATAAGAAGTAAGACAAAGTAATACATTAGTTATTTAATGTATTTAGAGATAAATGTGTCAGGAATACTTGTAGTGACATTTACCCTAATAATGTCTATTGAATGTTAGACTATATGATACAATGACAAACATAGATCTGAAAATTAATGTATCCCTGGTTGTACATGTTTTTGACAAGTTGTGGGTGAAATGGTGAAAAATGGAGAAGAAAATGAACTTGTGTACCTTCAGAGAATTTGCCTATTTTTATTTTACTAAAGATGGGAAAAATAAGGGATGATCTTTCAAAAATGCAGTGCTAGTAAAAAGGTACTGTATGGTGTCTTGTGAGAAATGAATGTCAACAACCAAAAATGGCTGTGTACAGAAGAAGTGAAAATTGAATACCTCAAGAGAAACATAACAATAGATTGAATGCAATGAGCATGAAATACTTAAAGAGACTTTATACTAAAACCAGAGGAGATAGGATCAAGAATGAATGAGCGCTCAGAGAAGGTGGATTGAATACAAAGTTGACCAATAGAAAAATATGTTGAGATTGTTTGATCATATATAGAAAATGAATGAGGATTGAATTACAAATCAAATATTTGAAAGAAGACTAAATGGGTTGAGAGGAAGGGAAAAACTGAGACAACTAGTTGGGTGGAATTGATGGAATATTGAAAAGAAGAGATGAGAAGCCTAAAGAACAAAAGGAAATATATGATATGGCATACTGAAAAACTGAAAACAATGATACAAGGATAAAGAGAAAGGAATTGTGTATAAAGTTTGATGTAATCTAGTTTTTCTCTCCTCTCATTTGCTTTCCCCTTAGTTTCTTTGGCTTACTACTTTCTGCTTTTCTATGCTCTGAATAATATTCCTTATTTCAAAAGGGAATAGTAGGGTATTTATACAGTCATCAAATTTAATCTGCCTGTGGCATTAGTAATCTAATTTTTAAAGAAGCTATTTGAAAATATGCATCTTGGAATTTCTCTTGACAACAACTTATTTATATTTTATTCCATTTTTCTAAATGTTAGTTCTAGTTAGCTCAAATAATCTTTTTGATAGACTCTTACAGCTGCATCTTAATAATTTATTTGTATTTCATCTTTCCATCACACCATACACAAGACAGCCAATGATAGAAAAACATATGTTTAAAAAAACAACAACCAGTAAGAGTGATAATAGATCTTATAAATATAAAATTCTAATAAAAAGTTAAGATAATTATACTATTTTTACAATAGTATATGAATAAGTCAGGTTGTGTCTATAATTCAAAACAGCCAAATGTTAAGGAGGGTAGAGTAGCCTTTTTGGATTAAAGAACATTGAAATTTTGGGGAAAACACCAATAAAGGGCCCTCAACTATTCCCACTTGATGTGATTCAGATGTTGAAAGGATAGAAATAATAGTCTCTCCCAAAAAGCTTAAAACATGCATTTCACGTTGAAACATATTTAGCATACGGCTCAATCTCTGAACGGTTCTAAATCACATGAACTTTATCCAATAATCAACTCTCCACTAGAGCAACTTGAGAAGTGAATATCTATTCCATCTTTCTTTCTAGGTTCCATAAACCTAGATTTCTTCAGTATCAAATATCTGGAGAGCTACGCCAACAATGATCACATTTTGAATCAAACACGAATATACTGAATTATAAAACTGTTAGATAAAGCGTAAGTTTCACATATCTATTTAAAACATCCATGGGAACTTCAGTTTTTAAAATCACCTAGTTTGAATGTCAAAATAGGATTAGGACTAAAGAGATTGAGATTCAAATCCTTTTTGTGAATGAGATTCACTGAGTGATATTGGGAATTGTCTGTACATGTTAAAAGACTAACAGCATACTCCTAACATGTTGTGCTGTTTATACCCTGTGCAAATCTCTTGATCTAGTCTATTTCACAAGGTCCTTGGGCTTATTCCATCTATATTCCACTGTACAGGGGAAGCTATCACAAGCTCCTTGTAAAAGAGGAAGAGAAAAATGGACAATAAATAAGAAGAGGAACAATAATATTCCATAGAGTACTCACCTAGACAGACAAAGGTTTAGTGCACAGTTCAAAGAATGAACTTAGTCTAGACACCAGCCCTTAATCTAAACTACTCACTGGAGTGTAAAATGGGAGATATCAGCTATCCTTCAAAACAGGACGGGACACAAAAGTGTATATCAAACTATTACTCTCTAGCAGAACACAAACCATGATTCAAACTGACAAGCTTCTATTAAAAAGCAGTCAGTAGAAAAAGTCGTGATTATAGGAAGGTGCAAAACTCCTTAGTCGTAGTCTCAAACTGGAGAAATGGCTAGCAATCAACCATATTGTTCATTTCTTTAATGTAAAAAAACAACTATTAATAAAAGGTACTTGGGCTTACAGTAAAAAGATGGTGCTGCTCTGCATTACTTTTATTAATAATAATAATAATAATACAGTCCTTTTAAGCAATGTGACATAGGCATACTCATATGTGCAGTTATGTGAAGAGGCTCTTTCACATGAGAGAAATATAAGCTATAAAATATCTAAAACAAACAGATGCATAATTTAAACAATCTAATTCAGAGTACAACCTGCATCTACCAGCATCTACATTTCTGATTTATTTACAAATGCTTATCACTAGGCTGTTCCAAAAGAATGATTGTATGTTGATTGGTGTACATCTACATAGTAAACAAACAAATAAATAATCAAAAAATGGGATAAATGGAAATAAAATGAGAAAATGCATTATTTCTGTGATGGAAGAATTAGGCAAAACTTTTGTAATATTACTGTGTAATATTACTGTGTAATATTACTCACTAATGACAGTGTATATTAATAACTGCTGATAAAGAATAATTTAATCATAAAAGTAATAATGTTATACACTAAACTCTCATGCTTCAAGAACCCAATGCCTTCACTTCTAATAAACAAAGTGATACTTTTTTGATTTCCAAGTATGTGATAAGGGTGTTGGATACTCTGTATGAACAAAAAGGTTCAAAGGTCATGGGGCAGACTATAATTTTCTCCTCAGTGAAAAGACAGAAATTTGGATCAAGAGTCCAAGGATTTGTTCAACAGGAATTGGGGGTTCTTCAAATGCAATTTATTTACTACAACATTTTCAAGTCAGTTATACTACTACGTAAAGACTATCCATTACCATTCTAAGAACATTAAAAGTATGATGTAGGTTTATACAGTGTATACATTTGCACCTTAAAGTCATTTATTGCATTTTCACTAAATTTGGTATAGTGTTTAAGGCACCAAGTTAGAAAGTGGGGGGGGGGGTGTCATGAGTTCTAGTCTCACCTAAGCACAAAGCCAGATGGGTGACTTTGGGGCCAGGTCCTCTCTCTCTCAGGCCTTAGAATCCGGCAATGACAAACCACTTTTGAAATCTTGTCAAGAAAACTTTGTCCATGCAGTTGCCAGAAATCAATACTGATTCAAAGTTGAGCGTGTGTGTGTGTGAGAGAGAAAAGTATACTTAGATCATTATAGTTTGGTGTCTTAACTACTACACCAGACTTAGTGAAAGTAAAATAAATGGCTTTGAAGTGCAAGTGTATATAGCAATAGCAACAGCGGTTAGACTTATATACCATTTCACAGTGCTTTACAGCCCTCTCTGAGCGGTTTACAGAGTCAGCATATTGCCCCCAACAATCTGCGTCCTCTTTTTACCCACCGCAGAGGATGGAAGGCTGAGTCAACCTTGAGTCGGTTAGGATCAAACTGCTGACATTCAGTAGAATTAGCCTGCAATACTGCATTCTAACCACCATTCTTTGCCACCATGGCTCATACTGGTATATTCTTACACCAGGTGTTGTGATTCTGTGCCAGCCTGTGTTCCCAACAGCTGAGTCTGAGGAATCTGAGGAGGAGGTGGAGGAGGCCTTTGAGGGGCCGTCAGGGTCAGAGGGAGGCTCTGATGAATTACAGGACTCACGGCTTGGTGAAGAGCCTGGCCCCTACAGTCGTGTTTCTGATGAAGCTCAGCTGTGTGAGGAGCATGAGTCAGATTCGGAAGGCTCACACCTGGATTTGCTAATTGATGCTCGCAGACGTCGTCAGCTAGCGAGAGAAAAACAACAGCAGTCAATGGCGACAACTCCAAAATAAAAGGAGAAGGCAATGAGAGGCAACGCCCTGTGATTGCTGTATAAAAAGGGGAGGTGTGGGCGGTGCTGGTTGCTGAAGGCAACCGTTTGCAAAGTGCTTCTTGGAATCCTGGTCTGTTCTAGAACAAACGTTACACAAGGACACCTGATAAAGGAAGGAAACCTGAACTCAAAACGACAAACACAAAACCTGAATAACTGTCCAAACAGTGGGTTTATTTTCCCTAAAACAAAACAAAATTTCAGAGGTCGGATAACATAGTCGTCCCCAAACCAGGAACACGGAGATTGTTCCTGCCGTTATCCGACCCTATCTTGTTCAGGCTTGAAATATTCTTACAGTGGTAATGGCAGCAAGTTCTAGGCAGGACTAGAAGTCATGGTTTCCCAATTTCTAGCCTGTTGTCATAACCACTACACCAAACTGACTCTCATTATCCAGTTTATGACTTTTTAACTTTCTCTTGAGCTTTCTTGTGCCTAATACCTAGTAGTTCCTCCCCAAGTATGCAAATTAGGGTAAAAAAAAGCTCTACCTGGGAACAAATGGGAGTTTTTTTCTTTCTAATTCCAATTGGTTCCTGGGTGTCTATGTTTCTGTAGGCATGATCTCTATAGCCCTCACAGAGGAGAGGGAAGAATTCATCTGATCTAGAACAGGTCCATCAGTTAAAATAAACAATAGATAAACCTACAAGTTTCATATTTAACATTGCAGGTAGTTAGACCATCTTCTTAGTTCTTTTGAAATCTAAAAATTGAGAGAGCAGAGGAAAAGATCTCAAACAATGTCTTCTCTGCACTTCACCAAACTATGATTCCCGAGATTCTTTGGAGAAGCATCAAAAATGCTACAAAGTGGAGATTGCTGCACTCATCAGAATGGCTGCCTTGCCTCAAAATTTCAGGCCAGAAACATGCACGAGGAACTCTGATTTAATTTCTTCTTCTTCTTCAGTGAGTAGAAATACAAGCTCAGTGTTGCATGTCTGAATTCATTCAGGCTATAATAAGAAAGATCTATACGTGGCCTCCAAATCAGAGGTTTACCATTTTAGAAAGGACTACCTCAGCCGCAGTGATGGCAAGCTAGTGCAGAGTCTCAAGGAATAATTAAATCCTAGACAAGGAGCAAAAGCCACACAATGAAACCAGCAAGAGACGAGGCCATAGTAATTACCAAATCAAGCATGTGGCCTTTGAGAATGAGTGGGATTGTTCATGTGTTACACAAGCTGAAATGAATGTAAAACCATGCACAGGCTATGAAAAGAATTCAAAGCCGCACAGAATCCATACAAATGCACATGCTGTGCTTTGGGAAAATATATCCCATGAACTCACATTTCCAGGGTGAGGATCAACTAGAAATTTCTCGGCAAATCCTGGTATAAGGGGACAATATCCTGGTATAAGGGGACAATATGCAGCAAAACCACAATTGAATAGCTGACACTTCAAGGGTACCTGTAAGTGTGCAGATGAATCAGGACTCACTAAGGCTTTTTTTTTCATTGTACCATTGTCTGAACTGGGGTTCACCATCCCCATCTCCTTCACAATACACTAGACCAGGGGTAGGCAACCTTGGCTCTTTTATGACTCGTGGACTTCAACTCCCAGAATTCCTGAGCCAGGCTGGCTCAGGAATTCTGGGAGTTGAAGTCCACGAGTCATAAAAGAGCCAAGGTTGCCTACCCCTGCACTAGACAAACAATAGGACAAATAGTTTCAGTGCCAGTATCTGAGATCTTCCCACACTCCCTTCATGCAGGTAGTTGTCTTCCTTGTTACTGCTTTAAATTCAACTGATTTTTTAAAAGTCTTTTTCCTTTAGAACTTAAAATATTGAAATATACTTAGAAAGGAGAAAAGTAGGGAGACTAGTGATGTCATCTTTGTTTTAGCCAATTGGCTAGAACAGGTAGCGTTGTTTTTCAATCTCAGAGAGAAGTTGACATGTCAGTTCCAAAGGCAGATCTGCTAATGTGCCACAATCAGAAACTGAATGGTATGCAATGGTCATAATAACGCAATGCACAAAATATTTTTAGTTCCCCCATCAGGATACATACTATCCCTTAAAACCTAAAGAGATAGATTCAATGATAAACTAGTGTTATCAGCTTATTAAATAAATTTATATACTGCCTGACTCCCAACAATCCATGGAGACTGGAACAGTGTTTGACACAGCAAGAGCGTTTTTCTGTTAAACCCAGATTAAGAAATATCTTATGGAAAGGATACAAACTTCTCATTGCCTAAGGTTTGTGCACAGAGGTTGAATTTTGCAATTTGTTATTGGACAGCTTATTATGTAAAAACAAAAGCTACAAAGTAAAAACTGACCTTTCCTAGAAGTTTCAGAGTTAACTCCAAATTTTCATTTTTTCTAAAAAATATATAAAATCAAATGGTCATTCTACGTACAGTACTTATTCATGCAAGCAATTGTTTGCTTATATTTAGACTTTGACTATGACTATTTGATGATTAAATATCTCCTATAAACCTCTGTGTTGTTTCTAAGCTTTTTCCCCTTTTGAACGTACTATTTCATAAATGACTTTTAGTAAGTTTAATGATGAAAGTTCAGAACATTTCTGGAGCCCATGGATTTCCAATTTACAGCAATGATAAAGGAGCTAAACCGTGATCTTTATTTACTTATGACAAAACAATAAAAACACATCTTAAATAACCAGTAAAACCAATAAAACATGCATATGAAAAGGCCACAAAGGATGGTTTGAAAAACCCCGACACAATAAGGCCATCTTGCAGGCTGTTTCCAAGGGATCTCTGGGCCTGCTGGAATAAATGTATCTTGAGAGATTTCCAGAAGGCCAATTGAATCAAGGCCAGAATCCAAAGGGCAAAAGTTAAGGCAAAAAAAAAAGAAGGCTCATCTCCTGGGTCCCATCAGATGGATGGAACTCCTTAGCAGATGGAATCTATATCATCTCCCCCTTGCTTGACCTGACGAGATGGATAGTCCTGATGAAGAAGGGTTAACATAAGAATGAACAGTAATGAGAACAACCATTATTACCTTGTAACAACTACGGATTCAGATTTCCCTCCTGAATTATGACAATGATGGCGATAGTGGAGTTAACCAGGAAGCTATAAAAAGAGTACAGATTCAAGAGATCTCAGGCAACAAAGACTGAGTGCAGGCCGAAGTTTAATTATTATGAAGTGTTTTTTTTTTTAAAAAAAAGATTGTGAATTATTTTGAAGGTTTAAAAATTTAACTCAATGTTCCCTAGGTCCAGTATTTTGTGTGAACCCACAAAACTTGATCAGGAAAGGGAACCATTTTATTTCAAACCCAGATAGCTACATATGACAGTCCCTTTCAGAAATAGTATGCTTCTAACAACTCTCCATACAGTTTGCTGGATAATTCAATACAAAGATGTCTATTATATATACATGTTTCTTGCAAGTTTCTCCTCCGCTTGTCCTCTGTGAGAAGGAATGCTGGTGTAGTTATGCCTTTGTTGCAATCCAGTAGGGCTTCTTCTCATGAACTTCACTGATGCCTAAGATAACCATAGCTGACTAGGTTTCTGGCCTATGTATATGTGTTTATTAGCTCTTAATAATTTATTCATCCCAAAGTCTTTTAGTTAAATGGATAGATGTGGCATCCACAAAGGAAAGGTAAAGAAACATTCTTTGTGTGTTAAGCCAACAGACAACCCTCTCAATACAGCTGGTTTGCAGCAGCTTCAAGACTGACCACCCACAGTGGCATTTTCTGCACCAAAGAGAAACAAGAGCTCTCTGGTATACTTTACTGGAGACTCCTAGAACAATGGCAAACATTGATCCAGAAAGTCAGCGCATAAAGAGCTTTCTAATTCCCAAAATAAAACGAAGGAAAATAGAGCAGGGATCAAAGAAGATACCCCAGTTTAAAAGGCTTGGTAACTTGGGCTTTATCTGATGGGTGTTCTATCCAGTCTTTTTGTTTAAAGACAGCACCAGATGAGTCACAAGCTCAGAATGTGCTGAGTACACATTCTGTCTCCTAGGATATGGACACCACTGATTTAAAGGGTGCCTGATGAATTCTCTCTCCCTGGCAACTTCGATGAGAAGGGCTAAGACTGCATTTTTCTTTCAAAACTACACTTGATTCTTTGGGAACAGTCTGGGCAGTGAAAGAGATCTAAAATGGACAACTGAGTATCACGCAGCCCACAAATGTAACATGAAGTCATAGTAGAAAATCAACATGCTCATGCTTCAAAGCCAACACACGCCATCACAGCTAAAATCAAAAGATGGCTTGCATCACTGTCCATTTATGCAGTTACAAGAAAACCATGAACTAAAAATAAAGATCAACCCTATACTGGAAAGCCTGAAGTAGGAGTCTAGTAGCATCTTTTCAAATTCAAATTAATAATGCATATAATGCATATAATTCTATCTCAATATGCTTTCTTCTTCTTACATTCTCTCTCTCTCCCTCTTTATTCTCTTTCTTGAACACAACTGTATTATTTTCTCTCTCGTTCTGCCTCACCCTGAATCATCAACACAATTTCTTTACTCAATTTTGAAACAGACGTACTGTATACTCTAACAAAAGGAACACAGGCTTGCTTTCTGATCAATCCCTGCTCCCGGCTTCAGATTGGTTGCATGATTGATTGATTTTTACAGACCTGTATTTTAAGCCATCTTTTATCAAAATATTCATCTCAAAAATTTCTTCAAGGTTCACTGTAGGTCAGAATTCACAATCAGAGATCTCAGGCAATAATTTCTGCAATTAGTTATTTGCACAATGATACCTGATTATCATTAGTTTGTTTAATGAAAAGTCTTTCATAACTCTTGAGTGATTTGATCATCTTCCACAACTCTTGTGATATTCCCTTTAGGGAAAAAGAAAGGACCAATGATCTTTCTCATATTACAGAGAATGGGTGTTCTACCCCAAGCTTCAGGGTAGCACCAACAATTTGTTTCCTACATATTAAGGATGCTGCTCAAATTTCCAAGTTATTCTTCATCTTTGCCAATTCTCTAGGACTATCAGTGCAACCATTGATCCCACCCACCTAACATAGATTGCAAACTTTTCTTTAAGACAACACCACCACCCCCAAATATATAAACTAATTTCTTATTCAGATTCTAGCTTAACTATAGGCTGGAAAAGTCAAAATTGCTGTGGATTGGTAGGACATATTATACACATTCACAACAAATCTGTCTAAAGTTTAAATCTGAATAGGCTTGAAAGAGTAAACCATTGATTTTCTGGGAAACTTCCCCAACACTAGAAATTTTAAATTATTTGCCCCAAGACAGACAAATGATTACTACTGTCATTACTCAGAACTAAGCTTGAAGGAAAGAAGTTGTACATATGGTTCCATATCCTTTCTTGATCTCAGTCTTTAGCTGCAAGGGGTATTTTAAATCAGCCTTCAACAATCTATGGCCCAAGGCAGCTATTTGTAATGATTCATTAATGGTTTGGTAAAGCTGGTTTTTTGTTTTTCTTTTTCTTTTGCTTTCTCCCTTACAATTGTCAAACACCAGTTAGTCCACAATATAAGGCTACGTAGAGTTTTTCTCCAACTTGGATAGACCTGATCAAAATTCAAATATCAGATTACAGTGACATGCCACATTTTAGCTAGTCACTGAAAAGCTACCATATGATCTATGAAGAGACAAACGTGGGGTCACCTGCTAGTTGTTGTAAGAATTCAAACTAAATGTTGCCTCTTTGTTAGGGGATTGAATTGGGGGGGGGAGGGGGCTGAAATGAGCCACCTGGGATTGTAAGGAGAGAGGAATGCTTTCATCTTAAGGACTGTCCACTTACCTTGTAAGTGTGCAAATCTCTGAGTTTCCAGTGAAATTTCTAAAGACACTCCTTTTTGCAAGAGAGAGAAACTTCCTGTCCCTCCTTAAAAATTTTTTTGTTCTCTTTAAAATATTCCACAGAAAGCCAAAAGATATTACTGCAAGTATTATTATCACCAGAAAATGGATGCACTCTCTTTCTTTCATGCTTTGTAAGAGTTTTAAAAAGAATCAGTCTGGAATAAACGAATTTTGTCTTGTTTTGTTTTCTTGTTTTGATCTCTTACTGTCCTAAATGTGCCATTTGAGCATTTCTTGTTAAATTAGACTAATCTGTAGACATTGAACTAAAGTTACCAATTGAGGACTCTATCTCCTCTTTTGCCAATATATTAGAAAATATATTGCAGCAAACTTGTTGCCAAACTAATTGAGGGGAAGGGATGTTTGGTTATTAAAGAATGTCTATTAAATTCAGGAGTACTCACTTGAAGCAATCTGTAGCCTGACCTTAATGATGTCATTAGACAAATGATGCAAACAATGTTATGTCAATTTGTGGCATTTGGGTAATAATGTCCTTATGCAAATAGCATCATTTACCTCAGTTGCATAACATAGGAAATAAAGGGCTTGCTTTTTAGGCTAAATGGTGTCATTTGCATAATGATGTCATTACACAATGAGGTTAATGGTGCATACCATCCAAACCTAGGTTTTATATTTAATCAGATTGATATTTTCAATCAATGCAGCAGTACCTCCATTCCATTTTTTGGCCTTCATATTCTGAATTTTGTTTTTTTAACTATCCTCCTAATTCTTCTGTTGTGTCTGCAGGACTACTGTACTTAGAGACGGATGTAAGTTAAAAATATCCACTAATATAATTGATAACTGGTTACTGAGTTTGTTATGACACAGAGCAAAACTCCAGCCACTGCTTAGCTACTCATCAATATATGTGTAAGAATAATCATAATTTCTATTTAAATTTTGCAGTTGGGAAGGAAAATTCAAAGCATTTTGCTCCCTGGTTTGGAGGAGAAAAATCTGTCTCTCTCTCTTTCTTTTTTTAAAAAATATATTTATTTTGTTTTATCATAAAAAGTAAAATACAAAACAAACAAACAAAAATATATCCAGCGCTAACAATAAAAAAGAAAAAATGGTGTACAAAAAAGGAGGAAAAAATGACCCAAGTATCAAATAAATTTAACATTAAACTTATATAATCCATTTGCAACCCAATTGACCTGTCATATATTACATATTTGAAAGGAAAATTAGGTAACAGGTTAAGTCACAGTGATCAAACACCCTTATTTGGTTCTTAATAATAAAACCTTTCCTTGGGTTTTTAATTGGGAACTTTCACAAAAATTGCATCTGATTTCCAAAGTTTATTAGTCTTGTTATAAATTCTACATTGTTAGAAAGTTGGATCTGCAGAGATGCTCCCATGAAAGGTTTATACTTGCAGAGGTGTCCAACCTTGGCAATTTTAAGACTTGTGGACCAATTGGCTGGGGAATTCTGGAAGCTGAAGTCCACATATTGTAAGGTTGCCAAGGTTGGATGCCCCTGGTTTACAACAATTTCAAATTGTATGCAGTTTAACAGAAGGCAACCATTACTACAGTTCCTTTCTGCTAATTATCTCACTGATAGATGTTACCATAGAGCAGTGATGGCGAACCTTTTAGAGACTGAGTGCCCAAACTGCAACCCGGGTGCCGGGTGGGCATGGCCCTTTAGGTGGGTGTGGCCCATTGGGTGGGCGTGGCTACGGTGGTAATGGCAGACTGGATGGGACTAAAAAGTTCAATCAATCAATTCCAACCTTGTGAGATTTTTTTCCCCAGCAAGGAGTTGAAATTGATTGATTGAACCTTTTTTTTTTTGCACATGGTGGCGGAGGCCTAAAGCGAAAAGGCGAGGGCGCGCGTGCCCACAGAGAGGGCTCTGAGTGCTGCCTCTGGCACACGTGCCATAGGTTCGCCACCACGGCCATAGAGTTTCACACCAAGGATATCCTGTCTACCAAATATCTGTAAACAAGTAAATGCCTTCTCTGGGAAAAGTGAATTTTGAGAGAGAGAGAGAGAAAGAGAGGGTGGGAGGGAGGGAGGGAGAGAGAGAGAGAGAGAGAGAGAGAGAGAGAGAGAGAGAGAGAGAGAGAGAGAGAGAGAGAGAGAGAGAGAGAGCAAAACCAGGGGGTATCTACTGGAATCAAAATGGTGGTTGTAGCCATGTGATCGAAACTCACCTGCATTTTTAATGCGCATCATGCATGTGACACAGGTAAAAAGTGGTAGGGCTTTCATCCTCCTATCCCCCCAACCTGTGGATACCCTTGTAGCACTCCCCTTAACTCCCATAATTCTTGCCAATGATCATGCAACCTAAGGCAAAATGCTCTAACCCCTATCTCCCAAAAAGGGCTTTCTCATCCTCACTTGGTAGGAATTTGTTTTATCTGGTGTTTGTTCTCTCTCTCTCTCTCTCTCTCTCTCTCTCTCTCTCTCTCTCTCTCTCTCCTTTCCTCCCCTCCTTTGGGGCATGTATCTCTCTCCTTCCCCCCCCCAACAAAATAATTCTATCAACAAATCTATATAAAAATCTAAAATTTAGACCAAGAACCAGTTTGGTTTAGGAGTTAAGGCACCAGACTAAAAACCAGAACACTGTGAGTTCTAATCCTGCAGTAGCCATAAAAGCCATTGGGTGACCTTGGGCCACTCATTCCGTCTCTCAGTCCCACTCACCTCACAGGCTTATTGTTGTGGGGACAATAGAAGGAGGGAGGAGTGTTAGTAATGTTTGCTACTTTGAGTTGTTTATAATAATAATAAAGGCAGGATATGAATACATAAAAACTCTTGGAGTTTAGGACCATCCTCTGTGATATTCTCCCATCAGAATGCCTTTTGTTTCATTCCTAGCTTTTCCCCAAACTCTGTCTTTCTTCTTTAAATGCTTTTGTAACTGCTAAAGAAATATTCCTGGTGCACTGTCAAATCTATTAACAGTAACCTGAAGGGAAGCCAACAGCTATTAGAAAGGATAATCTGAGATGGGTCACCTTCTGGGCTCTTGCTCCAGACTGTCCAAAACGGTATAATTTTTCTACAGCCATAAGGTTGTATATACTTTCTAAAGGCCCATTATTTAAAAAAAAAAAAGGGGGGGGGAGGAGAAGGAGAGGAATCAAAGCATAACAGACCTGAGCACTTCATAAGATACAGTATATATATTATTAGGGGGGAGCAGGAATGAGAGGATTAAAAGAAAAATAAGAAAATAGCAGACAAATCCTGTGCAATGTTTCAGTACTTGTTATGGAAACCTTATTAACAGATGAAGGTGACAACTAAGGTTCAGCTAAACTGCAAAGAGTAAGCAATCTAGTGAATAGGCCAGAATGTTTAAGAAGAGCAGATACACTGATGAGGTTTAAGTAGGTAAACAGAGGTAGTAAAGTGCAGATATATTTGTATTTGTTGAGGGAAAGTATTTCTTAGTTAGAGATAGATAAACAGAAAAATCAAAATCCTTCATATGAGACAATTTCAATGTACTGGAAGCCATTCCAAGTTTATTCTTTAAAAAAATGTTGTGGGTGCAGCTTACGCCATTCAGATGATCTGGACTACAGTACATATCTACAATTCTTATGATGCTGAAGATGCCAAGAATGCTAGTCTAATTTATAGGGGGCGATGCGCGCACGCGCGTGTGTGTGGGTGTGTTTGTGTGGGTGTGAGCCTGGCAAATTCTGTTATGTTTGAGAATGGATAATCGAAAATTTCAGAATGTCTTTAGGCAATTCATTCATCTCGGCCACTTTCTACTCCAGTCTTGGCAGAGGTGTTTTTTCTAGAAAAAGACAAATAAAGGAATCAATAAAGTTGACTTTGGAGGCATTATTCTCTCTCGACTCAAATGTTTTCAAAGAATGGCTGGTGTGGGATAAAATGAAGTTTTTGCTGGAAGCCACTTTAAGCTGTTGCAGTTGGAAACTTGGGTTAGAAATCTAACTATGGTAGAAGCACACATTCCTCTCTGGCTTATTGTTCTGAAGAGACTGTGTTGACAGGACCATCCATTTTCGCTCTATTTCCACATTTTGGTGAGAGAGGTAGCACAATACCAACAACCACTATCCTTTTACTCAGACTTAGAACTTGCTTCCCCCATCTTTAATACACAAATAACAGGGGAATAATATCATCCACCTTTGCAGGCTTGATAATGAGAAAGAATACAAAATTTCCAGTATGTGGCAGCTAGTAAAATGCTATGAAATGGACATTTGGCATCAAGAATTAAGCATTGGAAAAGGGAACATGCTAATGTGAACATAGGATAAATAATGTGCCTCCCAAAGGTAAAATTCACCTTAATGCCAGGGATCAGCTAGTCAATATAACAGCTCGAGCACCACTTAAATTCTTCTCGAGGATTGAAATGTGACAGGAAATGCATACATTTTGAGCAGAGCCCCTCCAATTTCCACTCCAAATATATCAAAGTGCTTAGCAACCAACTTCGCTAATCATGCCCAAAGTGCCAATTTTTAAAATTTCTTTCTTAAATGTCACCTCTGCAAAAAAAAAACCACCCTACTTTGTATACTTTTTGTAGCAACATCCAGATGGTCTTATATGCGCCTTCAATATATGCAAAGAGGTAGTTTCAAAGATGGAGAAAAAAAATCTATCTTGTCTCTCTAAATGCCAGACGGAAAATCTTAGGAAAGGTGGTCCATATTCGAGAACAGAAGTAAAAAGTCAGTGCCAGCAAGAAGCTTCTTTTGTCTCCACGACAATCAGAACATTCTTCTGAGGAGAACTGAAGCACATCCAACTTATATTGCTGGGGGGGGGGTTGTTGTTTTTTTAGTTACTTAGTTGGATGCTTAGTATAGCTCTCCTTCAGCTCCACCAGGCTTTGAAGCATACAAATAGGAGTAGAATAGGGTTTTATGGGGTTTTATTTGTGCATTTTAGGAAGCATGGTGCCTCACAAGTTTAGAACAATGGGCTGATGATCGGCAGGCAGTTCAAGACCCAGTTGCTGCTGTGGGACAGGGTGAGCTCCCATCACATGCTCCAGCTCCTGCCGACTGAGAAGCAGGCAATTGCGAGTAAATAAAAGGGTACTGTGAGAAAGGAAGAAGTTTAAAAATAAAACGGTCACAATTGATTAACAATAGAAGGATTAGCCAAGCCCTGCAGGTAGGCACTAGATTCCAGGAGGCTTGGCTAGAAGACACACTTAACAAGACAAAAGGATGGCAGAGAGAAGTTCTGAACAATGTAACTGAGGGGGAGGGATGATGTATTCTGGCTAGGCGGATC
>NW_015387518.1:39524-48395 GCF_001527695.2 Protobothrops mucrosquamatus | reverse complement strand
TTTAGAACTTCCTGTTGAAGTCTCTCACCAGGATCCACCGCGCTTTGCAAACCGCTTTTCTATTTTCTGCAGAATAAACTCTTTTTCTTACCAATCCAATTTTGTTGGTATTTTAATCACGTTTCCAACAGTACCATATTACTTCGATAAGCAAGTTAACAGGGACATGAAAGAAGTGTCCAAATGGGAATCCTCCGAGCAATGGTGATATCACCATTCAATCCTTTCAACCCAGAAGCACTTTGATGCTCCTGACATGACAGTAGTAGTAGTAGTAGTAGTAGTAGTAGTAGTAGTAGTAGTAATTTGTGGATTTTTTTAATGTTGTAAGTTCCCCAGAGTCACCTATGTGTGTGTTGGGCAACCATATGAATTTGTATAATAAATAGTGAAGCCAGGATAGGCAGTTATTCTGGGCTTCCCTTGTCCCACACTTTGCCCTATCTCTAGGCTTTAAAAATCCCCATCATCTGGGATCCAAAGAATGCTGTAGAGGAGAAACAGCACCTAAAGAAAGTAGGATCAAGGAGTTGCTACTACTCTATTGTTCCTACATCTCCTCAGCTACCAGTCCCCAGTAGCAGCAGCCACACCCCCTTCCTCTTTTTCTCTTGGGGGAAGAAGGGGAAGGGATACTTTATGCTAGCTCAGGAAATGAGGCAGGATCCTCATCATGCATCAATGCTACCTCAGCAAATAAAATAATCATTGTTTCTGTTTATCTTACATTAGAACTACTTGGGGTCAAATTGCATGCAGTACTGCCGCTATGATGCAGTTTATTATTATCAACTGAGAATCCATTCCTAACGCTTTGTAAAATCTAACCTGCTTTTCCTCACTTTAGCCTCATCAACATCAGCTTGCATAGGGTTTCAGGAGCTTGCAGATTAGCAGAGGGGAAAGTGAAATGTGAGTTGGAATGCATGGGACCTGGAGAGCATTAAACCTCAGTGTTGGGAAAAACTGTGCTAGGCTGTATATTCTACCTGTATGATTTATTCATTCTGTAAATGAATAAAAATCTGTTAAATAAGTAGCTATACATTTAATGGTGGGAATTCAGGATTGGGGCCATGAGCCGTGGAATACCACAACGACAAACATATCACAACCTCAAAAGAGGACTGAACAGAAAAAGGAAGCTGTGAAAATATTATCTATTCTAAATGGATGTAGAGACAGAGTTAAGAATGAGCAGAGGGAAAGGACGTATAGGAGAAGAGAAAGCCCAGATGGAGGATCTGCAATGCTATACTTCTGCAATCTCCATCTCCATTTGGTTCTGTTGATTCTACCTATGTTCAACTCCAGTTCCAAAAGAGTGCAGAGAAGAGCAACAAAAATGATTAGAGGACTGGAGGCTAAAACATATGAAGAATAGTTGCAGGAATTGGTATGTCTAGTCTAGTGAAAAGAAGACTTGATAACACTGTTTCAATATTTGAGGGTCTGCCACAAAGAAGAAGGGATCAACCTATTCTCCAAAGCACCTGAAGGCAGGACAAGAAGCAATGGATGGAAACTAATCAAGGAGAGAACCAACCTAGAAGTAAGGAGAAATTTCCTGACAGTGAGGACAATTAACCAGTGGAATAGCTTGCCTCCAGAAGTTGTGGGTGCTCCAACACTGGAGATTATTAAGAAGAGATTGGACAGCCATTTGTCTGAAATGGTAGGGTTTCCTGCTTCAGTAGGGGGTTGGACTAGAAGACCTCCAAGGTCCCTTCCAACTCTGTTATTCTGTTATCAAGCTCCCACAAGGTGGGAATGAACTTCCAAAGGATGAACATTGCTAGAATCTGCATCTTTATTGTATTTCAGGAATGGGAACCGTAGTGGACAGCTCACAGCATCTGAGAAAACAAAAACAAAATGTTCTGAATTAATACCATCAAATTGTAAACTTGTTCACTTTCCTGCAATGCCTTCCTCAATGAAAAGAAATTTTAGATTTCCTCTAAAACGGGGGTGTCAAACTGTCGGCCCACAGCTGGATGCGTCATGGTGAAACCACGTCCACCCCATTGCCGGCAATGGAGAAAAAGTCATGATACATCACGACACATCACATGACGTGGTGAGTTTGACACCCCTGCTCTAAAATCTTGGAACCACCAGCTGAAGATGGATGCTTGTTTACATTCTCTGCGTTCTTGCTCTTTTGTTCAGATAAATCTCCTAATATAAGCTGGAATTTTCCAGGCACTAGCTGACATGGTCTTTCTCTTGGTCCTATTTGTAAAGCAGTTTATTTTTAATTTACTCCATCAGAATTGATGTCCATCAAACCATGAAGGCCACTAGTGCTAAAACCATCTTTTTAAGGGAATTGAGGAAATAGAGTGTGGAAAGAAAGGGCTACTGTCAGATTCCTACTTCCATTCATGACCACCAATTTAAACATGCAATAAGATAATCACGGGTTTTGACATTCCAAGTTAATCTGATGCTTCAGTGTCCACCCACTAATTTACTAATTTAACGTGCACTAATTTAATAGGCTCCTTCCATATAGCCACTGCTATTATCATTTTTATAATTCATGGTGGTGCCCTGCAAGAATTCACACCTTCCCTTCCTGGTATTGTCTAAGTAATAAAAAAAATATAGAAGGCAGTTAATGTTTCTTTCCCATTCTTTTCCACTTTACCTTGTTAGCATTCTTCAGCAAGGCACATGGGCTACAGTTGGATACACAGCAAACTCACTATTGGGTTCAGCAGAGAAAAAATAGAGGATGCCATGGCACCATCCACTGTCTTGCTTTACAGTGGAAAAGGAGAATTCCAGGAGCAGGGGATAAGACGAAGCAGGAGGCTGGACCAACAGGAAGTCACCCCATCCTGCAGCTCCAAACCAAGGGCTATAAAGCCATCTTCATAGCGTTTTTCTCTTAAGAATGAAGCTACTTGGGGTGCTAATTGGCTTGGCTTTTCAAGACACCTTGTATCTTAATTGCCCTGTGAGGGAAGTACAGGGTAATATTTAATTAATAGAATTAATATTGATTAAAAGTAACTGCATGTCAAATAAGGCAGCACATTGGTAAAATCAATTGTTCCTCTGTCTGTATTCATGTACGCCTTCATCGTTCTCTCATTAATAAATGACTGTTTCATATACACACATATCCATAATTACACATACAAACTCACACAGAAAAAGAGAGGCTGGACTTGCCAAGCATAACCTGGGCATAGTTACTCTGTAGTAATCCAATAGCTATTTCTTCTTCATAAATATGCATAGGGTACTGTTGGTGATGGCTCTGTTAAGATTACCTTACTTCTTATTTAGAATAGTAAGTGAGAACTTTCATTTGCAAAAACAAAGCAGCTTTCTGGGAAACTTAGTGCTGAGATACTATGTATGTCTTTCTCTGATATCCAGAGAAAGCCATGCATGTTTATGCTGTTAATAATCCTGTTAAGTTCGTAGGCTTTGACTTCAAATGAAGTCAGATTAGGCTTCTCTTTTTCCTTCCATGTCTAGAGGCCAAGATGAGGGTCTAGGCCAGGGGTCTTCAAACTTGGCCCTTTTATGACTTGTGGACTTCAACTCCCAGAATTCCTCAGGCAGGCATGCTGGCTGAGGAATTCTGGGAGTTGAAGTCCACAAGTCATAAAAGCACCATGTTTGAAGACCCCTGGTCTAGGCCAACTTGCTGTGGCTGGCTTGCCACAGGACAACTCACCGTGACTAACTCACCGCAGAGTTAAACTAATATCAAAGAAATAGTGGGATAGAATCATTAAAGAAAGGGTGCAAAAGGAGGGACAAAGTGAAATGTGAATGACAGAAATTAAAATAATTTTTAAATTATTTTAAATACAAATACTGAATTCTCCCGTGATGAATTGGCTTGTGGCAAATTGGCTGTGGCAAGTTGTCCTGTCAAGACGAGCATGCAATTAACATTCTGGCTTCCCCTAATTCCTTGAAGGGAGGGCAGCAGCTCTTCTCTATTATTTGGAAAATATCCTTTGTAACTGGTGAGGGACCTCTTTATTGATGGTGCTGATCTACAAATCCCAACAGCCCTAGACAGCCTGACCCAAGATGATGGAGGCTGGAGGCTGTGGTTTGCAGATTGCCTTCCTTTGTTCCACCTTCAAAGAGAAATATGGGTGTACCAGTTCTAGATGCTGCTTTGGGCAATCTCATTTCAGGCAGCTTTTGCACTTTACTAAAAGAGCAATCAATGCAAGAGAGAAGAATATTGTTAATGGTCCCTCGCGCAAAGACCTCCAAGCATTCACTATATACAAATGCATGTTTTTAGCACTTTAGAAGTAATTGCAACGAAACATAGAAAAGGATTTGTAGTATCCAAAAGACTAATATTTCACTAATCTAAATCTGACATGCATGCTGTTTGTTTCCTAACCCCCATTAGCCACTGAGGCTTTGCAAGTATGAATGAATGAATCAAATACAGTAGATATTGCTTTGAGATAAATTAATTTAAAAAAGTTAGTTTACATATTCGGCTTCAGATCACCAAGAACAGAGAATTGTTTAATGAAAAGAAGGACTGGGGGTGACCATTTTTCTGCAATGATATAAGGTTTTCTGCTTGAGCAGGAGGTTGGACTAAAAGACTTCCAAGGCACATGATACCAGTAAGGCTAGCGAAAATGTTTAAAAATGTTTCGAATAACTGTTGGAAGTGTAAACAAAAACCAGGCACTTATTATCACATCTAGTGGGTATGCCCCAGTGCAAAGAAATTCTGGCGTAAGATTCATATATGGTTGGAAAAGATAACTAAAATACACATAGAATTTAGGCCAGAATTGTTTCTGCTAGGAATATTAGGATCTAATTATGGGAAAGAGAACGAGTATTTAATATTACATATACTGACAGCAGCAAGAATAGCATTTGCCCAATACTGGAAAAATGAAGATATACCATCAGATGAGATTATAATTAGGAAAATCTTAGAATGTGCAGAAATGGATAGATTAACGTTAGAGATTAAAGAGAAAGAAGACTCAGTCTGTTATAAAACATGGGAAAACTTTTATCCATGGTTAGCAAAATGAGATAAGAAAACTGAAATTTATTAAGATGATTGATTTTTTCTTTTGATTAATTGATATGCTTTATAATTTCTGTTATTTTTGTTGACTACTGTTACTGATTATTATATTAGCCCTGTGGAATACTTGTATCCGGATGATAGCTTGCTTGTTAAAGTGTGAAATGTTATTGGGGGCAAACCCCATTGGTGTACCCATTCCCACCCTAAATCCTCCCCTGAACCTTACCCTGAACCCCACCACTCATAATCACTCTTGCCTTTCCCCACCCTGAAAAAACTTAATAAAATGTTTTTTTTAAAAAAAAAGACTTCCAAGGCCCCTTTCAGCACTGTTATTCTGTATTTCTGTTCTGTTATTCTGAGAATTTGGCAGGTTTATATGTGATTTTATCTTCAAACACAAATATATTCATCCGATGAAGTAAACCTTTGCTTGAAAAATCTCAGATTACAAGCAATCCGTAAAATGAGCTAGAGACACAACTAAAACTATCTTGATTTGCTGTATTACATGCCTGTTGCGTTTGAACATTGGATGCCACTTAATGGTATGATTGCTGCTATCCAAAATGTTAACATGGTTAGGTGTACTAATATTGTATAGATATCTTGGAGATATGGCGAGACAAAGTAGAAGGACCTATTTAGGTTAGTTCTGATTACCGGGTATCTTGGTATAATGGAAACAAAGGTTCCTCGGATGATGAAGGTTTACCATTAGGATTCAGAATAATCATGGAATCCAACTCAGAACAGAGTGATTTGATTATAAAGTATATAGTAAAAAATGGCAAACTAGGAACCCTAATATATCCAGATGACAATTCCTCTCCTGCTACATAAGGAGTGTGTCAGGGAGAAGTATCTCAAGAAATCTGCATGAGGTATTGTGCAGATTTTGAAGAATAATAAGGTTTCCTATGCTACTAGAACAATCCTGATATTGCTTAGGTTTCCATTAGACAGGGATCAATATAGTTTGAGGATGCTTTGAGGAGACATGGATGGGGGCCACCACATTTAGATAATGACTTTGTTTACCACTACTAATATTTATGAACCACTTGAAGTTGATGTCAAATATCCTATTATGTATGCTTTAAAAGCCCAACATACACTTTGCTTTCCCTGTCACTCCCACTCCTCAGCTTTCCCTTTAGCCATCACAAGTGTATTCCTTATATTTCTGCTCCCAGTATGAATTGCTGCTTTCATGAATGATGCATACACAAAACAAATTACAGGCTTGCAAAAAATGTTGAGGATCAAAAGGAAACAAAGGGAGAAAAGCTCTCCAAGCAGACAACTGCAAAACTGAGTCAACATTCAAAATCAGAAGTAACTGTGCAGATTAAATGCACAAATTAGTGTTACAATTATGACAAAATGAGGAGCAACTTATATTTTTCCTCAGCCTCAAGATGAAGCTGTGCAACCTGCTAGTATCTGACTATCTAAAATGGCCCTATTCATGAAGAAACTCCATTCTCACCATTGAATATGCAAATCATATGATATTAGAAATAAAATAGGAGGTTTTTTTGTTATAGAACATAGAAGAAAAATTGCTTGTTGTTAATATAGGTAGTCCTCAACTTACGACCTTAATTGAGCCCAAAATTTCTGTTGCTAAGTGAAAGGTTTGTTAAGTGAGTTTTGCCCCATTTATGACTTGTCTCAGCCTTCACTTTGTTAAGTGAATCATTGTAACTGTTAAGTAGTATAATGGTTGTTAAGTGAATCTGGCTTCCCCATTGACTTAGCTTATCATGTCGCATAAGCTGATCACATGACCCCAGGGGACACGGCAATCGTCATAAATATGAACCAATTTTGATCATGTGACCATGGAGATGTGCAACAGTTGTAAGCATGAAAAACGGTCATAGGTTTCTTTTTTCAGTGCCGTTGTAACTTTGAACAGTCACTAAATGAACTGTTGTACTATTTTGGTACCTTATCATATATTCAGTAGTCTGAGTAGAACATTGAATCTGGACACGCCTATTTTCGAAGAAATTTTCTGTAGAAAATTGAAATCTTGTAGAATTTTCCTAGAAAGCGGATACCCAGACATGAGCAGTGAAAGACAAAATCAAAGCATTTGATGGATACAGCCCCTGGTGGCATGTTCAAGAGGCCATTGATGGAAACATATCTATACCCACGTATTCATAAACCTGGTTATTAACATTCTTGTAATCCAGAAAGAGCATTAGATTAAAATGATTATTGAGTAAAAATAGGGGGCGGGGTGGGGGGGGTGAAGGAGATTACAAATAATGATGTCCCATTGATCCAAAATCAGGAGCAGCTAAAATCTGAGGAGTCCTTGGTGCTCTCTGACCTTGGTTGTTTTCTTGTAGACGTTTCATTACCAAGCTAGGTAACATCATCAGTGCCAAAAGGGAGTGGGGTTTGCTCTCATTTTACAGTAAATTCTAGTGGCTTGCCCTGTCAGTTTAAAAAACAACCAAGCTCAGAGAGCACTGAGGACCTCATAGTTCAACTCTGAGCTATAAATGCTCCCTTCTATGGGTACAACTGAAGTTTGCTTGCCATTCTAAGTCAATACCACTAGTGGCCCTTGAGAGAATTGATTGTTTCAGTGCACAGAGCACGAGATTAGGAAATAAGAGGTGGGAATTCAATTCCCACTGGAGAAAAGAGGAAAACATGCTTCTGCTTCACATTCTGCATGGCAGGAAGAGAGAAGTCTTGTCAGGAACAAGAACAAGGGATCTCCCAGGACGATAACTACAGCAGGAGCAAGAAATCTGCCATGTAGGTGGTTGGGCACTGAGGTGAAAAATGTGCTATGGGAAGATAAGGAGATGTAGAAAAGATTATTTGAATCCCTGCATCTATTTTTACTCTAGAGGATTTAGAGCAGGTATCCATACTGAATTTTCTCTGGGTGAAAATTTGAGAACCGAAACGGATAGTAGGGACAAAAGATGAAAATTTAGATTTTTATTAACCAAATGAAAAATGAGGTAGGAATAATATTTGCCGGTGAAATAGATCATCTGCTTTAGCCATTGCATGCTTCCAACACATATGTTATTAAAAATAAATAAGCTAAATTCAGATGTGAGTTCCTATTGAACTCCTAGGAGTAGTGTAGAATAAAGACATCTCAGAATTTGGCCCAAAGGCTTCTTAATAGAAAGAGGCTGTTTGTCATGCATTATTCAAGATTTGCATTATTCCAAGCCCCCAAAAGGTAATGCACTGATTTATTTACACAGTGGGTGCTATAACAGGATAAAATTCATGATTTGTGGTTTGCTTGCAAGAACTTCTTTCAAAATAGAGCAAGGCAGACTGCGCTAAAACATTTACATGGCCAAAGCAAAAGCTGGGACATTGCAGATGATGGTAGAACCCCCTTCCCCCTTTCCCATTTTTATTTTATTTTATTTTATTTTGGTGGCCATTTCATAACAACGGCTGTGAACAAAAGGATCCAAGCAAAAAAACCTAATAATGATGATGATGATAATAATAATAACAACAATAACAAAATAATAATAATAATAATAATAATAATAATAATAATAATAATAATAATAATAATAATAATAATAATAATAATAATAATAATAATAATAATAATAATACGAGAAAGGACTGGAGAAGATAACAAAATACAGAGACCTACAAATAGAAATAGAAAGACTGTGGCAAAAGCAAGCAAAGGTAGTACCAATAGTAATAGGCGCCTTGGGTGCAATCCCAAAACAACTGGAGCACCACTTGAACACCATTGGCATTGACAAATTCGCTATTAGTCAATTGCAAAAGGCGGCCTTACTAGG